>NW_024884889.1:7584596-7615804 GCF_019232065.1 Centrocercus urophasianus | reverse complement strand
GACTTACCTGCTCAGAAGCAAGTCTCCACAGCAAGCGACCGATAGCACGTTTGTAGGGGGTTTAAACTGTGCCTCTAATGTGCCAGCTCCACCCCTGGTAACTCAGGAGCCCGCCCACAAGCTGCCAGCTCCAGCTCAAGCGCAGTGCTGATGCTAGCCTCAAAAAAAGTCCTAAAAAACCCTGAAAAAAGCCTTGAGTGCCTTGATGTTATATGCCTGTTTTGCTCTCGGTACTGGATAGGCCTGCAGTAGCCCACTTGCAGTGTCGACTTGCAGGTCAGGGCGTATCTTGCTCTCTCGGAGCGAGGAAGTGGCTCGATTTAATTGACCTGCCGTCACTGGGGAGGATTGTGTCCTCTAGCAAGGCGGGCTGTTGTTTCGGGCAATGATCTCAGTCTCGTCTTGGAGCAAGCGTCGCAATCCTGGCATGCCTGGACGATGTCAGATAGTTGTATGGGCAGTGCCCATGCTTTAGCAGCTGCCCACATTGTCTTTTGTCCAGCATGCCGTAGCTTCTGATGCAACCAGCGGGCGATGTTCTCAGATGGTGAATTCTCAATCCATCGAACTCGGGCCAGCGTGTCGGCTTCATCGTTTCCCGGTGACTGTAGGGGCTGATGACCAGAAACATGGTAGACACGTACAGTCCTGTGTTAGACCGCATTCGTATGTCTGACCACATGTCTTTGCCCCAGGTTGGTCGTGAGTGGATAGTCCACTCCTGTGAGGCCCACTGGGCAATCCAAAGAGCGAGCCCCCGGTACACAGCCCAACTATCTGTGCAGATAATCAGGATGCCATCACCGAGTTCCTTCATTATAACCATCCACACGGCTCGCAGTTCTGCCCGTTGGCTGCTCTGACCATCCCCCTTGTCAAAACAGATTGTCTCCGTGGAAGGATGGTACGCTATTGCTCTCCACTTGCTCGGGTTGCCCTTGCTGGACCCATCTGTGTACCAGGCATCTTCAGGGACAGGATATTCTCCCTTCTGAACCGGACTCTTCTCTGGTGGAGCGACCAATATTTCTTTTGGTGCATCACGTTGATACGTCACCGGGCCTAGGATCTTCTGGAGTTCTTCTTTCAAGGGTGATGAAGACAGACTACTCCTTTGGCTGAGTGAGGCAACCCACTGTGCCACTGTTTGTGCTTGGGCCACTCCTGCCTTAGGAACGTGGGTCAGATCTTTCACCCGCTCCTGAATTGGCAGAGTGGTCTTCACCATAACTGCAGCTGTTTGAGTTACTGGCTCTACCGCCTGTAATGCCGAATAGGCAGCCAGTTACTGTCACCATAGAATATCTACGCCCAGGATGTATTCTTGGACTGGAGCAAGAGATACCTTGTACTCCCAGGGTGGGAGGCACCCAACCCCCAATTCTGACCATGTTCGGGTGACAGGAATAGTCTGTCCCATAAAACCACCAATCATCACTCTGTTCCCATCAAATTTCACAGATCTCTGTAGGTAAATGATGTTGCTGCTCCGGTGTCCACCAACGCCATAACTCCCTGAATATTTTTTCGGGACCAATAAGTCATTAACTCTACATAGGGCCTCCAGTCCCGTCTGGAAGCCCTAGGGGGGGACTAACATCCCTTGTCACGCCATGAATTTTGCTAGGGCCAATTCCTTTTCTTCCGGTGGCTCAGGCATTGTGGCCCGAGACACCTGAGGCAGCTTTTTTTTTTTTTCTTTCTATTTGGAACAACAAAAATCTTCTAGGTTCCATGTTGCTGTTGGTACTCTCGTCATAACCCTTACCCTTCATTTCTTATGGTAGTTCTGGAATTTTTGATGGTCCTTCAGTTGTCTCCAGAGCTGGAAAAGGACATGGTTGGGCTGGTGGTCAATCTTAGCAAATTGGACCCCAGCCCGAATTAAGTCATTAAACGTTTGTTTTCAGGAGACCCTTATGGGTCCCGATTGAGGAGCTCAAGTAGGCGGCATTTTGGTTGTACTTACTGGCAGGACCTCTGCTTCTTCCAACATCCGAATGTTGCACCTAGTCCGCAGGCGTTCTGCTTCTCCCAGATCCTGGGATCTGCCCTGGCATCTTTTTCTCTTGAGAAGTATTGTTCTCCCCCTTGAACCATTTATAGAAATTCCAAAGAAAAGACATGATATCAGTTTCAGTATATTTGGCCTGTCTGGCTCACCAAATGTATAAACAAAGAATACTGGGATGCTATAATCACAAAATAAACAAGAGAGTTAGGCAGAGCAGACTATGATAACAAAACAGAGTAAACAGAAGGCTTACCCCTATCCTGGGCTCACTCACAAAACACCAGCACAGCAGATCCCCAGAAGAGATCCTTCCCCACTGGTAGCCAGCTCTTAAATAGGTCTAGAGAGGTGCAGCCAGGCTCCACCCCTTCCTGCAGCACAGCTGAATTGCCTTCACCTGTGCTCCTCTGGCTGACTCCATGCTCGCCTCAGGTGATCAATCAGAAGTTCAGGCTGTGACTCAGCAGTTCCCATACAGCAAAGAACTTCAGTTTGCTATAATCTCTCTCTATCAGTTATTGGTTCTGTCAAACGACAGCTTCTTTGTCTGGATTTGCTCCTTTGAGGCATTGAAAAAGTATGTCCAAAATTTACTAGCATTAAATTTCTGGTAGATGAAAAAATGCACGGTATAGAAATGCTGGCGATGTTATCAGATGGTATGATATTGCCTCCGTGTGTGATACTGAAGCATAAAGAAATGCTGAAAGAATAGCTGCTTACTGAAATAATTGTGAGGTGTCAAAACGGAGGATGGATGTTTATAGAGCTAATCAAGGATCGCCCGAAAATCATTTGCATCAGGAGACAAAATGCGTGCTTAAGGAAAAGAAAACCAAAACTTGTCCTGGATTCATTCAGAGGTCATCTAATGCCATCTGTGAAGAATACTGTCAAGGAACTGAATATTGATCTTGTGGTTATATCCAGCTAAACTACAGGTTCTTTACATAGCGAACATGCCCTTTAAAGACCATTTGAAATCTTCATATTCAGAATAACTAATGGCAGCAATTTTGCTTGAGATTCTCAAGGAAAATATGGGACGGTGCAAAACTCTCATTATGTTAAGAGAACAGTGGCCAGTTAAATCTAGAACTTGTAGCTTATGATTTCAAGAAATACCGTACTTAAGATTCCACAGATGGAACAGAAGATGATGTGGGTACAAAGAAGAAACTAGCAATAATGAAAACACTACCTAAATTGAAGATAGGGAATATAATGACAGAAATGTTGGTCTGCAGAAAAAGTGAAAAGCAATGGTAGTAAAACATATTAGAAGGATGTAGATTAAGTTTAGGCAAATTGTTAATGAAAATATTTAATGTCTGTTCTAGGAATTCGGTGAGAACCTTACTGTGTACGAAATTCAGTTAAGGTCATCTTAATTTATCTCTTCCTTAAGTTAAAGAACTGCAGGAGCTAGTAGAGTAGGGTTAGTCTTTATCTTGTAAGGAGCACAGTACTTGCTCTGAATGCTGGTAGTTACTCATATTATACTATGCTTATGTTAATTCTGTGGCAGAGGACTAAAAAGTCAACATATCTTACATTAATGTGGATATGTGGATAGTTTTTATTTAGATTTTTTTACGGCCTAATATTTTGTTTAGAAGAAGTGGGAAACTAAAATGTGTCACCCTTATAAATGTTGCTTCCAATGAAGACTCTGAACAGTTTGAGTATGAATCAGAGGAATATTTTGTAGATACCTAGTCTGAGATAAAAGTTGCTTTGTCCAGGTGGATGACAGCTATGATATTCTTTGCACACTCCTTTTATTTTAACTGAAGCTTTCACAGAAGCTAATCGAAGTAATTCATATTCTACCAAGGCATGATTTCTGTTGAAAACTTCTGTTGAAGTTTTGTACAAACATAACCATGTACCAACCTGATCTCCTTCTATGATCTAGTGACCCATCTGGTGGATGAGGGAAAGGCTGTTGATGTGGTCTACCTAGACTTCAGCAAAGCCTTTGACACTGTCTCCCACAGCATTCTCCTGCAGAAGCTGGCATCCAGAGGCTTGGATGGATACACTCTTGGCTGGGTAAGGAGCTGGTTGGAGGGCCGGGCACAGAGAGTGGTGGTAAATGGAGTCAAATCCAGCTGGCGACCGGTTGTGAGTGGTGTTCCCCAGGGGTCGGTGCTGGGGCCTGTCCTCTTCAATATCTTTATTGATGACCTCGATGAGGGCATCGAGTGCACCCTCAGTAAATTCGCAGATGACACCAAATTGGCTGGAAGTGTGGATCTGCCTGGGGGTAGCGAGGCCCTACAGAGGGATCTGGACAGGCTGGAGAGCTGGGCTGAAGCCAGTGGGATGAGTTTCAACAAGGCCAAATGCCGGGTCCTGCACTTCGGCCACAACAACCCCAGGCGATGCTACAGGCTTGGGGCGGTGTGGCTGGAGGACTGCATAGAGGAAATGGACCTGGGGGTATTGATTGATGCTCGGCTGAATATGAGCCGACAGTGTGCCCAGGTGGCCAAGAAGGCCAATGGCATCCTGGCTTGCATCAGAAACAGTGTTGCAAGCAGGAGCGGAGAGGTGATTGTTCCCTTGTATTCAGCACTGGTGAGGCCGCACCTCGAGTACTGTGTCCAGTTTTGGGCCCCTCACTGCAAGAAAGATATTGAGGCCCTGGAACGTGTTCAAAGGAGGGCAACAAAGCTGGTGAGGGGTCTGGAACACAGGCCATATGAGGAGAGGCTGAAGGAGCTGGGAATGTTCAGCCTGGAGAAGAGGAGGCTCAGGGGAGACCTCATTGCTCTCTATAACTTCCTGAAGGGAGGTTGTAGTGAGCTGGGGGTCGGCCTCTTCTCTCGTGTCATTAGTGATAGGACCAGGGGGAATGGCTTCAAGCTACGGCAGGGGAGATTCAGGCTGGACATTAGGAAGTATTACTTTTCAGAAAGGGTGGTCAGGCACTGGAACGGACTGCCCAGGGAGGTGGTGGAATCACCGAGCCTGGGGGTGTTCAAGGAAAGACTGGATGTTGTGTTGAGGGACATGGTTTAGTGGGAACTATTGGGAATAGGTGAACGGTTGGACTGGGTGATCTTTTAGGTCTTTTCCAACCTTGGTGATTCTATGATTCTATGATTCTATGATAACAGAAAGGGTTAACTACAATATCTATATAATTCTCAGTGAAATCTATTTCAGTTAATATTAGATTAGTTACTATGCAGTACAATTAATGCAACACTTCCATAACATTGATTAAATGAGAGAAGACGAAGGGTTCAAACTATTGGGATATATAGGCTTCAGTAACAAGCTTTGGCATCATCAGCCAATAAAAATTCATCATCATATACAAATTTGGGCAAAGTATGGCAGTTCAAATGAAAAGCTCTTCAAAATTCTGGTCAACTAAAGTATTTACCATCAATATCCTTATTCCCTCCTTCTCCACTAAAAAACAAAGGTTATTGTAGTGAGAGTGAGGTGATCAGAAGCAGTGTGATGCCCTGGAAAAAGAGCATGTACAGAGATTATGAAAGAGAAGCTCAAAAAAAAAAAAAAAGAGATTTTTGGCATGAACAGAGTGGAGTGAGATGAAATCTTCACGTCTTTGCCAGAGTGACCCTTACAAGATTCAGATAGACTCATAAAACTGCCAGTCAATAGGGGTCAGGTTGTAAACATGAAAGAGTCATTTCATTGCAACAGATTTTTGTTAGAATATGTTTTGGATTTAAGAAGTTAAGAGGGACTTGGGGACAAAGTTCAGAAAAGCTTGAATGGTTCAAATAATATGAGATGCTAAACAGACCTACCGTGCTACGCTTGGAATTATTTTATTTGAGTACTTTGAGATTTAGATGTTACTGCAGATAAATATATTTGCCTTGTTCCTAATCTTCCTTAGACACCTGCTTAGCTTCATTTTGGGAGAAAGAATGCTGGTTGAGACTGACTCTCAGCCTGGACCAGTGAAGCCATTCTCATATTCTTTCACCAGATCAAAGCCTACCAAACCAATGCATGGGTAGTGTGCATCACATCCTCCACTGGCAAAAAGATGCATCCGTCCTGCAATGGATGGACTTCTTCAAATCTGTGCTCATCTATGCACCTAAGTATTTTCATCAAACTGCTTATTAAACAGCGGTAGTGGTCTTAACCTGGACAGGCTGCTCTGCATAAATTCCTTACTGCATGAAAGGGACTATGCAACTGCCATGGATTCTCGCTGAAATGTGAAATGTGATTCTTGGGGAATCAGATCCAGTATTACTTTGGTTGTATTGTGTACATCGTGTAATCACTATGTTGCACTACATTCCTAAATTGTTCCCAGAAGCACCCAGATTTACACTATTTGTCGTTGTACCTGAAAACATCCATCAGATCACAGCTACAGGCTAGAGTTCCACTGCTGAAAGAAAGACAAAGGCGACTGTTTTGGCAAAGGAGTGGTCTGCCAGACTGTGGAAATATTCAGTTTTCCACAAATCCAACAGCAAATTCTTTCAGCAGGCACTACGGAGCATGAACGCAAAATTTTATTTCACATTCTTCTCCATCCTTCCTGCCCAGCCCCACCAATCCATGAAAGTACATAGACAGCTAGAATATCTGCCAGTTAAACCCTATGATTATTTTCACACTTAAACATGCACTGAAGTGCTTTTCTGAACCAGGGCCAGATGCTCAGCATCATTCAGGATCCAGTTCATATTTATGAGTGCTTTGTAAGTGAAGAAAATCATAAAATTGAACGATTTCCTCCACATATGTACATTCTCCTTTGTTAAATAAGCAAAATTTTCATTTGGGTGGGGCATTTCTTGGCAGCTGATGTTCAGATGAGATTCGTGAGTTTTAAGTACCGCTTAAATCTAGGGCATCTTATTGAGTAAACAGGTGGAGCTTATCCACTTTGAATGTATGTGAAGAGCTTTCTTTATCGTAGATGTGAGAATTAGTTTTCTGATCGATTATTTCCTTTTCATTCCGAGCAGACTGTGGGTCAATCGCAACCAATGCCGATTTTCTGCATGAAATGTGACACTGTATATACAGAGAACCATTTCAAATTGAGCCCTTACTGTTTTGAACTCTGTACTGACATGAAAGAAAAACAACAAAGCATATTCTTTTTATAACTCGTAGAAATGGGATTTATTAATTGAGACGTGGCTGAATAGGCAAGGAAACTATTTAAGTCTGACAGGAATCACTGGCAGCCATTTCTAGTCTGACAATTTGTATGATACAAGCATTAGTTACGAACCAGCTATTAAAGTACGTTAAATCAGTTACCAAGCTACATCTTGTGTTCTGGAAAACAACTCCGTGCTTAAAATTTTACGTACACAGAAAGGGAGAATGCATTTGTGAAATGTATCCAGTTTTATTCTAATAATAAGTGGTTAGCAATTAAGAAAGCTTTCCCTCCTCTAAAATAGCTGCCAACACAAAAAGTATCTCATATAAACAGCTTTCAGAGGAAACATACTAGCTCATTGCATTTTCAGAGGTTTAAATGAAGTGGTAAGAGTGGATATGTAAATTATTTTACCTATTTGAGGCAAGTCTGGAAAGTAGTTCGGACCTAAGGATGCAGCTACACACTTGATACGCGTTAGTTTATACTTCTGATTTTCAGTCAGCAAAGTCCACGATCCCATGGTCAGTGTGAGTATGTGAAAAGTGAAAGTTGACCTCCGCTTGTGTTAGAGCTGTCACTCTTTCTGAAATGTGCCACTTTACTTATGACACCCGAACCTGTGAATTTTACGGTGCAAACTCACACACTAGCCTACAAAGGACTGCATTTAATATTCTTTTCTCTGACTAAGACAATATTGCAAAAATATTAACCGCTTTCTTTTAATTCTGCATGAATATATACATATTAGCTACATCCAGCGTTCAATAGTTGTACTGCTTGTTTATGCCACACGGAATATTAAATGGATGCTGTTTTTGAAAGGAATGTCATATCCAACTTGTGATGTGAAGCTTATGCATTAAAAGATAGTTGTTGATTTTAGGTTGGGTTTTCTTTTCAGTTACACGAATTTTAAAGAATCGGTGGAGAATCGAGACCTTTCAGATAGAAAAAGATCCCAACGCAGATTCCTGTGGTAATCACATTTATGTAGTGAAATTCAGATCACCGCTTCTGCTGTATTTTAGTTAGAAATGACCTGTGCTCTGAGAATTTGTGTGTGCCTTAAACACGGTCTATACTGTGTTTGGTTTGAAGACAATGTTAAATACAAGGGATGAGATGAGCAATTATTGAAGCCACAGACAAAAGGGAAGGACTTACTTAAAGACAAAAAGTAGTCTTGTGGTTCAAAACAATCCAATGTGTGGTAAAAAATGAATATACCGCAATATGAAAAGCGAAAAGCGAGAGCTTGTTTAGAGGCCAGACATATGGACAGCTAAATGGAGAGTCACAGCACTGAGAAGGGTCTTGCAAAAGGATCAAGAAGGAAGCAGAGGGAAGCAATGTGGTTCTGAATATAGAGGAAAGATGGGTCATGTGGAGAGCAAATGTCATGTGAAGAGAGCATCAACAAGTATCTCAACCAAAGAACAGTTCTCCAGTATCATTCAAAGAGTCCTTGCCAAGACATCAGCTTGGGATGCTTTTGCAGTAACAGCATCTCTATATACACATAGAAACAGACAAACAAACAAAAGGACGTTGAAATCTGTTTTTTTTATTATTATCAAGTGGATAGATGGAATATTACTTAATAGAGTCTGAAAAATATTCTAATTAACAGCTACTTACAATTTCATTTCGTTACATTTCATAACCGTGCATGAGCAAACGCAATATCAGAATTAGAGTTAGCAGTGTGATCACAATGATAGTCTTCAGTTACCAGAGGAAGATATATAATTATTCACATGGTACCACATCTTTGAAATGAGCTTTGAAATTACCTTCCTCATCTGCCTTCCTTAAGATTGAATTAAATTATTTTTGTCATGTGTTTAATAGGATTTATTTCCCAGACAGACCTTTATCATCAGAGCCCATATTTGAAGGTGACTATGACAGTTTTCAATGATGAAGAATAGAAAACCACAAGGATCAATGACAAAAACATTTTGTTTTTCAAAAGAAAGAAATGTGTAAAAACATATGGACGATAATTTTTTAGAAAAAGAAAAGTGAGATATTTGAATACACGCGAACGGTATAAAGCTTGAGCATCTGCTTTGTATTTTTCACTCTATAGTGTCTTGAGACTTTCAAAACTATTACTACCCTCAAGGGCATAAATTCCTCCCCCCTCACCCCAACTCTCATGTATTTATTTATTGAAAATAAATGAATTAGAAGTAATGACAGCTATTTGGATATTTGTGTTCAAATAATTAATTCTGCATTAGAATGAAAATTAAAACAGTTACAAAGGCTATAATAAGAGGTTGATAATTTCTCTTGGTGTTCTGAGTGACTACACCATATGAGAAATAGTCTAAAAATGAGAAAAGCATGACGTGATGAAAGCCAGCTAGCTATTACTGAAGGCTAGAAATGGCATATTAAGTAGTCAAACCTAGAGATGATTTTAATACCATATTTGAAAAACAATTTAAGCAGAATGCAATAGTGATAGAGATGTTCCTTTATTGCTGCAAAGCTATTTGAAGAAAATATCTTTCGGTGTTTAAAAGCGAGGCTATTCAAAATAATGTCACTTTCAAAAAAAAAACCTGAACTACCTTATGTTCCCACAGTGGACTAAGCTAGAGATAAGGCAGGTCTTTCTATGCGTAGCAGGAGATAGCAAAGATAGAAAAAAATAACTTTGAGTAGAAAAGTATGGTGGAAATACGGGACAGAAAAAATCAGTTCTGGAAAAAAGGTTTTACCTCAAGATAGAGTCTTACTTCTTTTAGAGGACTTGACCTCAAACTTTTGCTGATGTTAGGTAACAATTAAATATCTCATTTAAGACCCTGTTTCCCCACAACATAGGGGAACAAATGAAGCTCTGGAAAACATAGCGCCAATATGAAGTAAAATGTGCTTTCAGACAGAAGACCTACCACCTTAGTCCTTCCTCAAGGAATGTGCTACAGGTTGTTGCAACTTCTGTCATATTACCAAATCAAACTTAATATTAACAGTGTTCAAATTGCCTTCATTTTCCACCGTGTACCGCTTATTTTTTGTTAGGACGGTTAATTCTCTCCATGGTTTCTTGTGTGGTGCCACGTTTTGAACTTGGATTTGGCATCTGTCTTACCAGGTAAGCACTGCTTTGCTCAAAATGGCTGAACTTCTGCCTGCTGATGGGAAGCACAGAACAGATTTCTTATTTTTATTTCCTTCCGTGTGCGGGTTTTGCTTTATCTATGAAACTCCACCCATACTTTTCCCTGTTGCTCACTGTGTGGGGGCATGAGTGAGTGGCTGCCCCCTTTATTTGAGTGATTGGTTTTATCACATCACATATAGAGAGCATATATGCTGGCCTCCTCAACTGTGACATGCAAAGCAAAGGCAGCAGAGCTGTACAAGGAATGCTTCATTCAAACTCACCCCTGCGTCTGCTTGATATCATTATGCAGCTTGCATCATCTATGTGTATATATCCCGGAGCGACACTGTTTTAAAATTTGGCTGAATGTTCAGTATTTCAGGCCTTTTCACCAAGAATAGCTGAGTTTCCCCTTCTGAACATATATGGTAGTGTATATTTAGAAGACTTTTAACTTGCTTGTTTCATTAGTGGCAGCATAGCAGTCCTGAAATGGGGAGCATTTAAGTTAATCCTGATCTTTTTTAATATTATAGTTTAAGGTTCATCTTTGTACCAGTTTTCAAGCATCTATTTGTTGTCTCTTACTAATGCGCTACTGTGGGACATTTTCCTCCTTAATTTATCCTTGCACTCATAGCTCCCTTTACAAGAGCATTAGGTACTTGCAGATGCACTTACACGTCTGAGACGCTATTCAGGAGTTGCTCCTATCTCCATTGACTAAGCAAATAGCTTAATGCGATATCCCTAACTTTTATATAGTTACCAGGATAACAGCTCTTAAACACTTTTTCTCAAACACGGAAACTTTCCAAAGTTTCTTTTTCCTTTTTCAATCTTGTGTACATTTTTTTTCCTGCCTCTCATAAAGATTCATTTCTCTGCAAGCTCTTATTGCTTCACTGTTCTTGATAATTTATTATCTTGAAAAGAGTTGAAGGGTTTTATTTCCTGCTTCTTTCCTGCTGCATATTTGGCAAATGCTACCTTTTGCTTTTGCAGCACTACATTTAACATCTGTCTAAAGAAATATAACCAAGTACTACAGGACAAAGAGCACTAAGATTCGTGAGAATGCTTTTTCTTCTAATAGTATGACAGTGGAGTCGGATAGATATCACTTTTAACGATAAATTTTTTTTCAGAGAAGTTTTTATTACCTCTTTTTTCTAGAATTTTCATCTGAATTTTATATGTGGATAATTCTTAAGACAACCCGCCTCTTTCAATAATGGAATTTTGCTCTAAGATTGGAATGTTAGTATTTGTGGAGATATGAATTAGAGACACATTCGAACCATACCGATATTAGCATCTAGATGTTGATCTACTGAAATACTCATATAAATCTTTTATTAATTATAACACCAGAAAATTTTAAGCAAGCAAGTCATTGCAAAAACATTTATTTTCATTATTGGGTTTTCAAAAAATCTTCTTCTGATTCTATCTATTTTTAGAATTTTAACAAGTATATATTTCACAAATTATACTAAAAATTCAAAATATATATACAATAAAACTTAAAATCAGTCAAAACAAGAAAAAAGGCTTGACATCTCATTTCTAAGGCTCTGTAAGCAATTTCCTTTCAGTGCCCGATAACTGCCTGATCCATGTTTCTTTTTTTACTACATTAGAGGAGTTATGAAAATCACAGGCTAGAAATAAAGCAGCACATATTGTTTATCTTATCTATGGTCTATAACATTACCTATTTTGTAAGGTTGTTCAACTGTGGTATGTAAGAATGAAAATATAATATTATTTCAATTATAAAGTAATTATTTTCTGCAGAATTTCACACTATGTGTTTTCACTTGGAATAAATTTTGGAAGATTTTGACAATAATTATTCAGAAATTGCTATGTAAAGAAAGGTAACTTTTAATACTGGTACGTGATTCTAATTATTTCTCTGATTAACTGAATCGTTGTGTTATGAGAAAGATATCTGGCATTTGATAGGATTTGATCAGGAATACCTCACTCGTTACAGAGAAGGAAAAAGGGTTAGACAGAAATAGAATGGTACCTGAGGTGTCTGGCATTAATTCCGCTGAGACAGATTGATCTGTAAGGAGGGGAAGCAGAGAGACGCTCACAGGTCACACAGACACTGACTGCGAATAGAAAACCGTGATGAAACACATGAGATCATGGGCTAACCAGGGAAAGCTCTGATATGAGATGCATTGACTTCAGATAAGGCAAAGAAAAGAGAAAACGACTTAGTGAGAAACAGGAAACAGTGTTGAAATCCAGAGAAAGATATAATCTATCTGCTGGAGAGCTTGTAATTCAAAACATCAGTCCTATGAAGAGCTCTTGTGGGATTTTTCTACTATAAAGGCTAGGTCTATGATCTCCTACAATTGTTAAAGAACATAAGATATATAGTTAGAGATCAACTTTCTAACAGTCATACACTAAGCCTCTAATAGAGCCAATTCAAGAAGCAACCTACAGTAACTTCAGAAACATTTGGGCCAGCATAGTTCCTTGGGGAACCATACAGATTTCTGGATGCCCAAAAGAAGAATTGCCACTGACACTAGCTGGAAGTGCTTCAACTGAGTTATTCTGAAACAGCCCATTTGTAATCAGCCACAGTAATGCAGACCAATATCAACGTAATAAAATGCCACTAGAACCAAGACTGGCTGACTCCATCAACTCTGCTAACTAGGTAAGTTTCCTCGTGCCTGAGAAACAGCAGCTTCTTGAAGGGAGAAAAAATCAGTTTAACCAATGACATTTTCTTATCTATTACAACATTTTTTTATTAGTATTTGCTAAAAAGAAGAAAACCACTACCACCCAAGACCATCGTATCTCTGGTCAGAAAAAAAATCAGTTTGTGATCCTACTCCATAGCTGAAATCAATCTAATTTCTGGAAAGACCTGATCTCATGTAGATCTATAAGCCTTGAATCATATTGCAGTTTAGGCATCGCCAGCAATAGTCTGTGATTTTAACCGCACACACTTTTTTTTTTTTTTCCTTCTTGCAAATCCAGAGAAATAGGTCATTGTAGCTTAGTCTGGAACAATCTTTTCAGCAATAGACGAGGATATGAACAAGCAGGTGCATATGCAAGTACCTAAAGCCCTTTTAGAGCAAGTTATGAAAGCAAGGATTAATTTAGGAGAAATGAGTCACAGCAGGTGCCTGCATGCGCATGCAGCTGTGGGAACCTGTATTCACAAGTGTGTGTACATGGGTGTATAATTGCAATTTATTGGAATCAGCTACAAAAAAGCATTTAAAACATTGTGGGTCAAAAAAACCATACGCACACTTATTTTTCTATTTCTCGGATTGTTAATTCTGTCTTCTATTGAAGAGTCCTTCTAGAAGATCCAGAACTGATTTCTTTTTAACCAACAGATAGACGTGACAAGCAATGGAACTCTGTAATAGTTTCTATATTAGCTATTGATGTCATTTGGAACATGATTGGTTTCTATCACAAAGCCACTGATCTGCCATGATACCACTAGTTCTTACAATGGCAGACAATTACTGGATGCTTTTTACTTGGCAGATATTTAGAACTGAAGCAGAGGTGGTACACGCTGGATGGAGGTTATTTTTTGAATTTCTATGGGACAGCACCCAGAAGCCTTCAAATAAAACATCAGCGTGATTTGGAGCAAATCAGAAAGCTTACAAAGAATTAGGATATTAGGTATTAATATTATTAATCGTAACTTAAACGTAAAAAGTACAAAAAAAAATTACCTCTATCTTTCTGCTTATGATCAGACTAAGTTGCTAGGGCAACCAAGGTGCCTGCCTGCCATTTGCAGCCAGCACAATTTGAACTCCTACCAGCTAACTTCAAATCCAATGAAGTATTCGGGAAGGCTGATGTAGTTTTTGCCCATCCTCGAGAATGAAAAGCTTGTGATGTGTATGCTACTGAAATAATTAAAATGTTGATTCAATGGTTTTGAATAGAAATTATGAGTGGGTTGAAGATCTTTATGTACCCACACTAATGAGTAGGTTGCTCAGATTATAGTATTTTCTGAGCAGATGCTTAAGAAAGTCAATAGGAGGGCAGCCTTTTAAGATTTCTTTTGGCTGTGAGACCAATTCCTAATTATGTCCCTGACTTGAGGCATTTTGGCTTATGTTCATTAAAGTTCTGAAGTGCTGAGTAAAGTCAAAACCTAAAGCTTTCATAATCTGCACAAGACAGAATGGGAAATGAACATGGAAATGCACCAAAATTAGCAGACGGCAGAAATCTGTGCCACGATTCCCCCTCCCCCAGGTTGACTTGGAGCTGCTTTTCTCTTATCTCCTTCCTGAGATTTTACTAAGAGGGACACATTCAGCCCCTTCATTCTAGTTGTTGCAAGTGCTTGAAACGTATTGCTTTAAAGTAGAAAAAGTAGAAAACTTCATAAGCAGATCTTGCAATGAAATTTTATAGAATACGAAGCAGCAGAACAAATAAAAAAACAAATCCATCTGTATACTAAGTACAAATGCTCATTTCTTGAGGTCTGCTAAGCAAGTCAAAGAGCATGTACCAAGTTGACAAGTCATTGATAGAGCTATCAGATGTAATTTAGACTCATCGGAAAATGTATACTGTGCAATATTGCATCATGTTCCTAAAATACTGTCTTTTACTTTTCCACTGAGTAAAGAATTTTCATTTTGTACGTAGTCATAACCTCCTAGGATGATCCCTTAGAGTCAATATCTATCTTTACGGTAAAGCAAAGTAAAAGCACACTTCATCTTTCGGAAGGTCTGAAATTGAGAACAGAAGCTCTCAAAACCTGAGAATTATTAGCATACTGAGTGCTGTTGCTGATTTTATTACTCCTACAGCTTAAAAATCGTAACATGTATTTTCAGTTAATACTGCAGTGGAGAAGCTGAAGATAGTTTCAAATGTGCCATGGCAAAGCTTCTGTGTGCTTGTCTGTTGATCTAACAGGAGAGAAGAAATTGCGTGCTGATTATTTTAATCAGCACTTGCTCAGCTACTTTCAAATTATCTGTTTTCTTCTACAGGAAAACGGACTAGTTTATTATGGTGTTTTTAAAATGCATATTTACAGCTGGAAGGACATGATCTGGAGGCATGTTATGAAATATTATCAGTACACAACCTATCAAATTCTTCGGACATTCATCTCGTTTCAACTCATGTCCCCTTTCTGCCGGTTTTCAATTAATCATCTAAAGAGTTTCTTATGACATTAGGAAGAAGACTGTGGGAAAAGGGTTGCAGACTGTTCTCTAACTGCTGGATTTTGTGTTTATCAGTGTATTCCTGCAGTTTTTTCATTCCCCTCCGTGTGTCTGATTTGGTCAATGATTCTTGTTCTGTTCATCTTTAGATTATTAACTTTTTAGGACAGTCAGCATCCTTCTTCCTCTTTTGTAGGGTATAATCTGTGAGCTATTGCTGAGACCACTGAAAAGTACCATAGAAGAACTCCTGTCTGATGAGTTATCCATACGGCATTACATAATGTATTGAATAATATGTAATGTATTAAATGCAATCTCCTGTAGAAAAATGAAAGCAAAATTCATGCTTTCTTTAGAGGAGAATACAGAATTTTATTTCAAGATTTCATATGCCCTTTACGGGCTGGAAAAAGAGAGAAAGAAGTATTTATCTAATATTTTAATTAGATATTTTTATGCATACACAATCTCGGACATTATAACACAATACCATAACTCAGTAGGTTAGCAAAATATTTTTTTTCTTACTTTTTAGTAGCTGCTTTTTGTTTTGTTTTGTTTTGTTTTTTTTAATGTTCTGGTATGTGTCTCTGTGAAGTGTCAAAATCTAGCTTGCTACACACATCCTGATGGTGGTTACTACAGCTTCAGACACGTCAAATGTGGAGAGAAAAAGAAGGGGAAAATTGTTTGAAAATGTCAGCCCAGTCACAGGCGTAGAAGTACAGGAAGACTTTGTAAGGATGCAAGCTTTTTAAACCTTCGCCCTGAATTATGAAAGCTATGACAGTACCTTATGAAAAACTGCTTTTAGTTTGGGTTATCCATACGTACACATTGTAGTGTTGGAAGGACATTTCTTTTTCAGGGTTGACATTAGTAGGTTCAAACAGATTCCATCTCAAGAAGCATTACTGAGGACACATCTAACAGATGATTCTTTAGTAATCCATTGTAGAGTCCTGGAACAAAGAAAAAGTACAGTGCTGTGAGTGCTAATTACTACTAAAAAAATGAATTTTTTATACATGTAAGTAATTGCATAGAGTAAGATCACTCTCAGGTGCTTAGATCAGCTCTTTGTGATTGTGATAGAGAGCCACTAAAAGCCACTAAAAGGTAGGTCGGTGAGAAGGACAGTGAGGTGGCTTTCGTTTGTTTTAGCTAGATCTATTCCAACATCATGGTACATCTTTCTGGGGACTTCATGCTGAGAATGGCTGGAAGACTGAACCACTGAATGCCACAGCCATTTTGTCCCACTTATCCCTTACTTCTGCAGGTCAAGCAAATGCTGCTATAATTAGCATAATCTCTTATGGTTTTCTATGGATCTTCTAATGATGATGAGCAGATATATGTGCTGTTTATAAAGTTAAAGTAGAGAACACACTAGCCTTAAAAATACTAGGTTTTCCTTGTAGTGTACTTCTCTGTTTTCCACTATGATCCCAAGACTTCGCCTATATGACAAATTATAGATAGGGTATTTAAACTTATATTTTTGTTTGTTTGTTTGTTTTTCTTGACCTTTTCCTGCTTCAACTTCAGTGTCTTATCAAAACACTACACTTTCCTACTAACTATTATGCACAATAACAAGGAAGTTTGCTTGATAAATGTGTACGTGATCCCCTAAACATGTCGTAAGAGCGCCCAGCTTTGAAAACATACATTACTGCTAAGCAGTAAAGTCTTCTGACCATTTTTTGCCTCATATGACAAACAACACCTTGAATAAAATTACAGCCAAACTCCAGCTGTCAGACAGAAGCAAAATGTGAGGGAGAAGGTCACCGCTCTAGAGAAAATCTTTTATGTGGTGATCAGACAGATTCAATAAGGGAATAATTAATTGTGACAGATAATGTAGCCTTTGTAGGTACATCATCAGTGAATGATCCCCGTGCTGAAGTCTACACCTGCTAGAATTATAAAATCCAAGTGGGAACTCTGCATAATATGTTCTAATTGAAATAGTTATGGAAGGCGGAGATGCAAAAATTTGTCCTTTTTAACATCTAAGAGGCAAACTATGAGCTTTCATAATGATATTAGTGCAATTGGAATTCTGGGATGAAATGTGTGAACATAACTTTGACAATATTATGAAAGCATGCAGAAAATTGTGCAATTTGAAGACAGTAAAATGTAACATTGTAAGTAAACCTGGCAGTAATAAAGCAATGGAATTTTCTTCACAGACATGAACAATTAACATATTGAGAGAACAGCTCAGTCCAAACAGTTTATCTGCTTTCAAGCACATTTTCTTTCTACCACAGAAAAATATTTTCTTCAATATTCTTGACTTCATTTAATTTCATTGGCATTTTTTCAAACATTGTGAAATACTGCCTTCAGGTGATACAAGAAGGCCTTATTCTGAGACTCTTTCAGGCTACTATTCAGTTTTTCCAAAACATTGTGAATCAGCTTACCTCTTGCTTGAATCAATTAGTTCTTGCTTTCCTGAGAACTGGAATAAAAATTCCTTCAATGTGGAATATGATTTCTAATCAAAGCAACCTGTGAAACATGTAAAAAAAAAAATCATAACTATTATGAGCTGAAGCATTTAATGAAAACCTGCTTAGCTAATCAGAACAATCCATAAAATTTATCTTTTTAAACAGAAGGCAGAAGGACACAAAATGAAATTTCTAACTACGCTCAATGAGAAGAGCTTAGGAGAGTCCGCTTTCCTTCTGTTTCTGCCTTCTATCCTTGCTTAATAAAGATTCTAACCATTTAAAATATGGTATGGAAATGACAAATATAATTGTACAAGACTCTGAGTTGTAGGAGACCCACAGGGATCAGGGAGTTCAACTCCTGAGTCTACCAGGAACACCTGAAATTCAACCCCTCTGTCTAAAATGTTGTCTGACTGCTTCCTGATTTCCAGCAGCTTGGGTTCTCTGACCACTGCCCTAGGGAGCCTGTTCCATGCCCACCACCCTCTGGTGAACAGCACTTTCGTTACAAGAATGACAGGTTTAGCAAGATGTTCAAAAGCAAGAGAAGGCTTCCTTTATAAAGCTCTGAGTTGCTCCTATCAGTGTATATTAACTGTGCTTGAAAAGCACTTAGAAAATTAAGATCCTAGTAATAAGCATGGATATGCCTGATTTCTGATTTTAAAGAGCTTCAGAAAGGTATCCTGCCTGCCATTCTAATCAGCTAAACTGAGGAACTGACATTTCTGTTTGATGAGGAGCTATAGAATTATAGAATCATCAAGTCCAACCACGACCTAACCATACTACCCTAACTCTAACAGCCCTCCACTAAATCATGTCCCTGAGCACCACATCCAAACAGTATATACATCTCCCTCTATATATGTTTGTATGTCATGTATACATGTAAAACAAACATTAAGGATGGGCACTTAAAAGGATTTCTGTTTCAGGAATTTGCAGCATGTTCCATTTCTTGCTGAAGGTTCTTATTCACCTTATTACAAGCCAAGAAAGTACTCCATATTCAACCTATAAAAACTTGCATAAAACCTTATAAAACCTTATAAAAACTATGTTATTGTTTTTTTTTTTTGTTTTTTTTTTTTTCTTCTTCTTAAACATGGTCTTTCTATTCTTTTACTTGAAAGACTTACAAAAGAGGTAGAATTAAATAATTCAGTCGGAAGATGCCTACAAAGACTGCCTTATCCAACTATCTGACCACCTCAGTCATAATTAAAAGGCAAAGCATGTTTTGGAGGGCATTGTCCAAATGGCTCTTGAACACTGACAGCATAGGCATCAATCACCTCTCTCGGAAGACTGTTGCTGTGTTTGATCACCCTCATGGTAGAAAATGGTTTCTTAATATCTGTTCTGAATCTCCCCTTGTGCAGCTTTGTGCAGTCCCCACCTGTTCTGTCATCGATTCCCAGGGAGAAGTGACTTCTCCACTTCCCCTCCTCAGGGAGTTGCAGAGAGCAGCAAAGTCATCTCTTAGCCTCCTTTTTTTTCTAACTAGACAGCTCAAGTGTCCTCAGCCTTTCCTCACAGGACATGCCTTCTGCCCCTTTTACTAGCTGGGCTGTCTTGTCTTCCCAGAGCTTGTATGCCTAAATTGCACTTCTGTGAATGGCAAGATCTAGGACTATTTTTTTGAAAAAATAAATCCCTTTATAGCTGACAGAAATAGACAGAACTGAAAACAAATAGAACAAAGTGCCCCTGCAATCCTTCCAAAATGTTAAGGGAATTAGTTATTCGGAAATAGTCACCTGCTTATAATCTGTCCATGATCAGATCTCTCTCTCTCTATATGTGTTATTTGAATTATCCAAACACTAGGAAAACCTGTTCCTGAGGTCATGTATTGTAATGCAGATTTGGCAGCATGGCATTATTACCTAATAGACATAGGCATATATAACAGATGTTGTTATGCGTTGCCCTTGAAGTATAAAATGGTCAAACTCCCTAAGAAAGGTGCAAATGTATCATATCAGGTAGAGCAGATTATTCCTCCACAGCTCACTGTGGATGAGAAAAAAACAGCAGCAACAACAAATAGTTCAAAATGAAACTTGTTTTTTTATGTCTTCATTTTAGGATTTTTAACGTTGTGCACTTTCTAGAAACACTAATTTCATATATCTTGATATTCATTTGAAAAGTGCACGTAAATATATGTTTGATTTTTTTAGTTTTTACACTGTTCTACTATATATTAAGTGCACCTAGCCATCACATAAATCTTTCACGTATATTTGCTTTAGAAATTGACTTCTAGATTTCCTTTTTGTTTCATTGCCTAGACCATTGTTTACTAGCTAGGGAAATTAATAATGGTGATCATAATTTTAATCTTCCTACTAATTTCTTTGATATACAATGAAAATAGATAAAAAATAAAATATTCTGATTCACGTTAGGTGCTTGTTGTGGTTGTTTTTAACTCAGGTGGTCATGTTTTCAAATTGTCATTCACTCTCCCATGAGAGCTATGGTATTTCATGTAATTCTGTGAGTTCATCAACACTTCAGATGGCAATAAATAAAACTATGTATATCTTAACAATCAGTAACATCTATGATTCAGTGCAGCAGGTCATATTAAGAATTATCTTACTAAGAAACTGTAATTGCACTACATAGAAATAGAGCAGTTATTCCGCACCAAATTAACTTCCGGGTTTGACTCACCATCAGGCACAGAGGAAAAGCAGAATGTAACACATGTTCGATTCCAACACATGGACACAAACTTCAAAACAGTAATAAATTTACATAGGCTTTCATTACTTTTTTACATTCCCTAACTGATTTCCTAGTGTGTTTGTAGGGAGCACACTGAAATATTTCAAAAGCAATTCTCTCACAAATTTTCTATAGCAGATACCTGCAAATCTACAGTGTAATTTAAACGGACCACTAGAGATTAAGATTTCGGAGGATGAAAGCCTTTAAAGAAAATGCAAGAAGTCTTAAAACAGCAGCATTAAATAATACATTTTCTTGTATATTAGGGATGTTTTAGACATTGCCTGCTTTTAAAGGAGATTTAGTCTTAATTTCCTTAATCTGGATAAACTGGAGAACTTCTCACTAGATGGTTTTACTGTCACACAAAGTTTATGGCACATAAATTTTGTCTAACTTCTGTATCTAGAAGAGATACCTACATATTAAAAAAACATATTTAATAGACCTCTGGAGATTGAAACTTTAGAGCATAAAAGCCTTCACAGCAAATTGCGAGAAGTATTACAACAACAGCATTAAATGAACTTGGGAATACCTTGGAGAAAGTTCTCAACTTTATTTCCTTATGGTGTCACCACACAGCTTCAATGATGCTAATGATGTTCTAAACATCTTAACAATTTATAAAAGAAAAAGTGGGATCCTAAAAAAAAAATCCTAAAACAATTTTCAGTCCTTAAGATCTTTCTGATGACAGTTTTTTTCTTTTTTTTTTTTTTTTTTATTAAGTTAATTAAGTTTAATTAGGCTACCATTTGGGGGAATTATATATGGTATGAATAAATAATTTTTCAGTAAGCTTCAGCTATCCCTTAAAATAGATAAACATATGGTAGGTACTGATACTTGAATCCATACAGAGCAACAGAAGTATAACTGCAGTACTTAACCACCTAGATCTGACTGACAATGGCCTCGTAATACAACTGATCATGGACAACTCAAGGATATGCACACCATGGGAAGCACAGAAATATTCTGCTGTTCTCCTACCTGAATAATAGAATCCACCTTTTGAGGCTGCAAGAATATTCTTCGTTTCATTGCAGGTCACAGGTTTTGGTCACAGCATATATCCATAGTCCAATTTTCCTGAGTGAAATAGCTATTAAAAAAATACAAAATAATAAAAAAAAATAATCAGTAATTGCCACATTCTCTACATAAATTTGAAAAGGATTTCAGTATGCCATAGCACAGCAATCTGTTTCAGGACAAACTCAAAAAGACAGCTATAATTTATTCCTTGAAATAGCGCTTGCTTTCCTCAAAACTGTTAGAAGGGAAGGTTGGTTTTCTGGGTGTTTTTTTTTTGTTGTTGTTGTTTTTATTTTTTAATGACAACAGAAAAGTTTGACAGGGTATCCTTTCATTTAGATTTCTAGTCTGGCCAGAGAAGATGTAACAGAATCTGAAGACAGTTCATTTTAGTTCTGAACCCTGGTTAGTCATCATTATAACAGTGCCTTCACTTTCTTCCATGCGTACAGTGACAGCACAGCCAGTCTTTGAGTACCAAATCATATAATTTCAGTAAAAATAAATTTTCAAGCGCATTGTTTATGCTCAGTACTTGCTTTAGTTTTCATAATTAATCATTGATGTCTAGGACAGGAAAATGATCAGTTTAATTTATTTTTTTCTCCACTTTTTATTTTTTTCCCCTTTCTTATTTTCACCCACTGAGAACACTTCATCATTTTCATTCTGCTCCATGTACCGGTATAGCTGGTGACTTTCTACAGAGAATTACTTTCTGCAGTTAGGAGAAGAGATAGGTCAGATACACTTGAGTGCAACAACAGCTTAGAAAAAGAGATTGCATAGAGCCAGAAATGCAGCCAGCAGGCCGCTGCAGCTATACTTCTATTCTGACATCTGTGAAACTTCTTCCCAAACTGAAACTTCTGTGACCTAAGACATTTGTTCTCAGCCCCACTTTTTACCTTTTAACCATTGTAATTTATGTTGTCACACTGAAACTGTGAGGAAAGTGATGTTTAACACTTTAATTTCTATTTGACTCTTTGAAAATCCAAAATCAGCTAGATAAACATCCCCTTTCTTTATGGACTAGGCTTATATCAGCAATCTTGGTTCAGTTGTCAGAACTGTAATCACAAAAAAGTCATCCACAGTGGCAAGGAGAGAGAAAACCAACCATACACTGCGCTAGTATCAGCTAGCAAGGCTGATTGCTAGCTGCTGTACTGCTGTTTAATCAGCTCAGCAAAGCTGATTAAAATGCTGCTGTATTTCATGTGCTTTTCCATGACTAAGACACTTTCAAGACTGAGTGTGCCTCTGCAATCACCTACTAAACTGGACTATCAGAATGTGTCAGTTGTAATTACATTTATCAACATTAAAGACTTTTTCATCAATTTGTGTTCACCGTATACATACTCAAACACGTTTTCATCTGCTATTACATAGGTTAAGTTTTGCATCAATATTTGAAACTATGCTTAATCTGTCGTCACTATAGATAAATCCAATACACAGCAGGCAGTATGCAGTAAGTTTGAAGGATAACGTAATTTTAAAGACAACTCTTCAAAATACACCAAATAAACACATTCTTATTCGATGGCTACAATTCCGGTCTTGAAGAAAAGCCTACTGTCTTGCATGAACCATTCATCCTTAAACTTTCAGGCAACAGAAACCATAAACCAAGTTCACCCACAGTCTACCCTGTACTATAAAATCTCTTAGAAAGAGAGTCTGTAAGTTTGTAGATCCTAGAAAAAGAACATATCAGGGCTCCCATTAAATTTTGCAGGACAGAGCAAACTGAGTGACCCACATGCCATCAAAGGGACAAAGACTGACAAATGCATTCTGCTTCTCAGTATTTTGATAGGGGACAAATAATAAAAACATTCCGTATCATTCTCATTTTCCTTGAGGAAACGCGTATCTACCCATGGCAACTGAAGGTTTTATATTCCCTTGGGGGGAACAGAAAGAAGAATTATGCTATTTTATTCCATCCTAGTCTCCAGATTTACATTAATCAACATTTTCTTTGGTGCAGTAGTTGCCATAGTGAAACTGCTACTTAAGTCCCTATGTTACTCCCTTCCCTTTCTTTTTCTTTCCTTTGCTCTCTCTACAAAAAGATAAATATATATATTTTACTTTGGAAGTAGAAGGACAAAAAAAAAAAAACTATATCAAAGTTTTGGGTAAATTCTCACAATGCAAGTTGATATATGCTTTAAATTCTGGAACTACTCTCATGTAATGAAATATTTTTTTCTTTGGTTGGTTTGTTTTGGGGTATTTTTTTCTTAAATCTTCTTTCCACAAGTAAGCCAAAACGACACTAAAACTGTCACACAGAATACCTAACCGATAGTCTTAAGTTCAAAAGTTAGCAGCAACACAGGCAACAGTCAGACTGGTCACAAAAGAATATATTTCATTTCATTTAACTTAATATGACTTCAACTAGTACGGTGACTTGAAGTGCTTTAGTTAACTTGCCTCCTGTATGAGCCATACTCATTTCATCTCCCAAAAAGAGAGTTACTACATTTTTTCCTGACTCTGCATCCATTTTTAAATTATTTAGAATGAGGTTTACACATCTATCAGAAGATTAATATCTAATATATTGGTAAAGCATATTAAATGTATTCTGACCTCTATGGCTCCTACTTGGACCAGTCTAAAGCAGATGAGAAAGTTAGAAGAATTTACATGATGCACGAGTGCTCAGGTTTGCAAGCTTACAGTCTTAGGTTACGATTTGCTTATTATCACTATTTGGAATGTCATCATTGATTTACCTACTTACTGCCATATGCCTGAAAAAACTTCAGATAATTATGAAACCTATGCTCAAATCTTACATGCATCTCCACGTATGTGAGTCAGAAATCCTTTTGTCCTGACTTGAAGGCAATATGTGTATATCAGGATTTGAAAACTGAGTTAAACTATCATATGCACACGGAGATGTGAATGATGTGATTTTCTTTATAATGAGATTTTTTAATGATATTGTTATTTTTTTGACTTATCATAATCGTAGTATCTTGCTAGACTGAAAATAAATTGGGCAAGTATATCTAAAAATAAATTATAGAATTGAAATGAAATTGAGTTTCGCAACTGTGTTCTACAGAGTATTTTGAAAAAAGAATTAAATGATTGAGGACTACGTACATAATATGGAAATGAGAAATACATTAATGTAAAGAAGACACCTGAAATTAAGCCGAGTATCGTCTCAGAAAGGTTAGTTCACATAACTACATTCTCTATGTTAGATTACATATTTTACATTCTCTGCTGCAGATAATTATATGAATAAAAATCTTAATTTATACTCTGCTTACAATTTCTACAACAAATGTTACTATGCCTTGTAAAGTATGACCAAATATTATGAGACAGGTGGTAAAAACTGGGACATTCAAAGAGATTTTTTGACCATCCTGCCCATAGCCTATTGTCCAAAGGAACTGAAATGCTCCACTAATAGCTAAATTAAAGGCGAACTGAGTTAGTCTGAACCAATGCTAAAAATGTTTTGCATTAATTTAGCAAATTTTGTGTGTAAATAGATACCGAGTGTTCATATAACTTGTTCTTCCAGACAAGCAGTGGTGCCAATAACCTTCAAACGGAGGAGCAAAACCAAAGAGTCTGTAAATTGTTAACAGGTTTCACTGATGCAAGATGTTCTATGATACATCAACACTGTACGAAAGCACAAGAAATTTCCTGTTTAAATAAATCAAGTAAAAAAGTAAAGGTTTAAAATTTTGATCAAGAAACTTGGAAAAACAGTTTATCCAACATTTTCCTATACTGTTCAAATGGAATTCCTATTTTAAAGCAACTAAGAATCATACCTTTTCTTCATTCACAGATTTCCCTTCGAAATAGGGAAGGAGAATCTAAAAAAAAAATTTAATGGACAGATAAATTTGGGATAATTTTCAAACTTTATGATTTTAATTAGAAATTCGCTAAAAGTTAGTATGCTATCTTACAGTAAAAGAGAAATTGCAACAATCATTTTATCTGCACAGAAAGCTTTTTATACGCGTAAATTTGTTTAAGCAGAAAGCCTGAGAAAGTATTACCAGTTCCCAGTTCAGTCATATTTTTAATTGTATTTCTTTGTTTATCTGTATCATTTATAAATCTGCAGCATCTCTCCTATTCTCTTCGCATTCGACTTTAAACTCACGTTTCTTTTAGTTATGTTTTCCCCTTGGCTTAATCAGGACATTTTGACACTGAAATTCATTTCAATCATTTTAAATGTATGCTGTTCCAGGTACTGAAGCAGCATGGAAAGGAATATAACATTTGAATTAACGTCAGGAATAACTATTAAACTCAGCAAACTACTTGTAACAATGCAATAAAAAATTCCAAGCAGCAGACTGGAGGAAAATGTTACTTCATCCCTTAAATTGTCATTTCAACCAGAAAACTTTACTCGCTGATGGAAGGATCTAATGTTACAATGTGGGTGATACAGGTGGCATTAGGTGTGATGATTTTACAGCTAAAAAAACATATTTTTAAATCATCTTTGAAATATGTATTATTCTTTCTTTTTGCTTATTTTCTCTTTCTCCTATGCTATGTTTTCCAGTACATCCCTTCATTTCAATCTGCAAAGTAATAGCACTACTGTGAAATCTATTGAAGCGTGCTCCCCTATTCTTTGGGGCTGAATTTCGTTCTTTATTATTCAACGTGCATACTGCCTTCAAGGAGAAAGCACATAAACAATTTTTTCAGTATTTAGTGCATATTTCATATTGTACTTGAGAAGCATTTGTGCAGCAAATGAGTAATATTTGTAGCATTTTCTGCTGGATTAAAATGTATGGGTAAAGTTTCTTTTTCGCTATAATACATACTTTTCAAATTAAAAACTCACTTTGGCGGGCTGGATGTGTATCCTTTGAAATCACTTCAGCTGAAGACAAGTAGTTTTGATTAAAATCTATCTCCATTTTCAGACAATTATATTTCGCTATAGGAGATCTGATTTCTGACAAATATTATTTGCATCAGGGACTTTAGCTGCAGAATGTATGAATTGCTAGATACTGTGGCAAATATTATCAATGTTATTATTTAGAATCATAGAATTGGTCAGGTTGGAAAAGACATTCAAGATCAAGTCCAACCACAAACTAACCATTCTACCCTTACTCTAACAACCCTCTGCTAAATCGTCTCCCTGAGCACCACATCCAAATGGCTTTTAAACACATCCAGGGATGGTGACTCAACCACCTCCCTGGGGTGCCTATTCCAGTGCGTGACCATCTGAAAGCTCTTTGAATAGTTCTGCAATTCAACATCAATAATAATAAAGAAAAACTACTTCAACTGTATACTACTGTAAGAGTAATCAAAGACATAATATTTTTAAGCATTGTCTAAAGTCCCCGTAGGGTGCATTCAACTCAACACATAGATAAATTAACAGCTTCAGGAAATAATCATTTCTGTGGTATCGCAATTCCTAAGTGTCTCCACTCTTCTCTTTTTCTAAAATTCCCCCAGAGGCAATACCTGTTAAAGTGATGTCTGAAAAATTTTTCTAGATACTATAGAAATTGTCACTAGTATGAAATACTCATTTTCAATCTTTGCTGACAAGTATCTTTAGGCTTAAATCTTCCCCAGCCATTGAAGACATTTACAATGTTGATTACAGTTCTGGTGCAGCATATTACCCACGGTTCTAAGCTAACAATTAACTATCTATTTTAATAAATAAATTATCTTTGGAGTCTTGTATATACTTTAATGTGTGCATATGCAGCAAATCAAAGGATTGCATTAGCATTTGTTTTAAGTGGATTTATTTATTACAGATGGATGGGTGAGGCTATTTGTTGACACACACACATACACATGGCAATTCCTGTTTAGAAAAGTGGATGCTTCTACATATAGTACTATAATGAACACATAGTTTTAAGTATTCACAGAGAAGATTTATAGCAAGACAAAAATATTTCATCTGAAGCTGCTTCAAATACTTTTTTTATTAGTCGAGATGAAATATTCTTTTGTCACTGAAGGATAGAGTATATTTGCAGTTGAAATGTGGTTTCCCTAAAATGAAAGTAATTTCACATTTGCAAAGCATTAAGCAGACTGAATGCAGGTGAGAATAACTTATAGCCCTGCACCTTTCTCCCCCAGCACAACCAACCACAAACTAAACCAAAAAGCAAAGAAATAGAGGCCTATCAGAAAACAAGCGTTCAGTAAAACATCAGCAAAGTGATATGTCTGCCATGAAAGAACCTGCGTACTGGTAATTAAAGCATGGTATGTTTAAGCCTGGGGATACAGTGAAACGCATACGTGCCATTCTTTGAATAAAAACTAATAGTCTTGCCATAGAATCATAGCTGCGAGCTTTTTAGGAGCAGATAAGATCAGTTGCATCAGTTCTAGTGAGCAATTCAAGGCGTATCGTGGCTTCTAGCTGATCTTGTCTTTGGATGAAGAAATTCTCTTTACTGACTTTACTAATTAAGAACCGTAATTTTTGGTTTACTTCTTATTTGCTGTTGTGGTGGCTTTTTCCCCTTTCATAAAGGACCATCCTGCTTTCGCTTAACTACTTAATAATTTGATGATTTTGCATTCTATCACGTATTTGGGAATGAGTGATGATAAGGAAAATGCTCTTGACACAGAGAAAGATACTCTACCTTTAAAAATTCTATGCATAAAAATTGATACGCGTTTGGGCTACAGAGTTTCTGAGCTATCTCAAACAAATTGGTGGAAGCTATTGTAATTATCTGATGAACACGTAACTAAATCAATCTTACAGCATAGAATTAGTCATTATATTTAACCTACAATTACAGTCTCCACCTCTTTCCTCCGTATCCGGAGACAAGCTCTGCTAAAATCAGAAGGTACTTTCATAGAACTTTCTTCTCCTTTTGTCCAGCAGCTTGAACACACTTATCTGTCCTCCTGTGAGAGTAAGAAAAGATGTATTGTGACTTCTAAGAGGTAACTATCTCTTCACCCTCTACAGATATTCACTTGCCTACTTCCATATATTCTATTTGTAGAAGTACTTTTCACTTAGTGATCCTCTCTAAACAATTTTTAAGCAAAGGTCAAGCAAAGCAAGCAAAGGTATTAACTGAGTAGAATGTTATTACTGTGCTTATTCTTGTATGGACTGGTAAGGAATGTTTTGTCCCAGATCAACACGAGACAATCAAAACATGGTGTGGACAGTTGTACATTCAAAAGCATTTGTTCAGAACTGTTTGCTTTCAAATGGGAAGGCTTCATCTTCTTTCTGCTGATTTACATTTGCACGGCCTTGAAGACGAGAACAAAAGAGCTCCTGCTGAGATTTCTGAATCCAGAAGTTGTTGCTCTGAAAGAGCAGGCTTGACCGCTCTGGACTATAAGTAAGAATATGTATGTTTGTTGTATCACCACAACCCTGGACAATCCACAACTACCAAAGATCAGCACCCTCTAACATCGCTGGATTGAGGAGCGGTGAACTGCTGTGCTTTACTGGTTTTGGATAACTGTCTTTCTGTCTCTCTTGCTCTATTTTCTATTTTTTCTCTTCTTTTACTCTTTCAGTCTTTGTAATAGACATTGCATAATACTGCATTACCTTTAACACTTATTAATTGCTACTAGCACATACGCCAATTTTACCTCCAAGTATTAGTTGTTAAGAAAGCTGTCCATAAATGAAAGTGCATTATTCCTCTGAGTCTTAGATGACTACACCACGGTAGTGAGCCCTACTGACTAGGGGAGGCATGACTCAGGAGACAGAAAAACATTCACCTTCGCTGAAACCCACCGAGTGGGGCAACACAATGCTATTCATGCTTTCTGATGCCTCTGTAATTGGCTTTATAGACACCATCTCAGATGCATGAATTTGAACAAACAGAGAAAGTCTGGGAACATGGAAGATAACTTCTAGTTGTGAAGAATGTTTTCTACTTTCTGCACGTTATTTTTTTCTGTTATTTCATATAACAAAACACAATATTCCAGTAGAGAACTCTTAGATATATATATTTATTTATGCAGAGAGAGAAAACAGAGTATTCTTTGCAGAACTCAACAAACAAAAGTTGTGGTAGGAAAATAATATGCAAAATTCATTTTTTTTTTTTTCCCTTTCATAAGGGCATTTACTTTCATTAATTTTATTTTTGTAGTGTCATTAGCTATAGAAAGAAAAAAAGACTACTATTGTCTGCTAACTGGGATCACCTGGAAGCATATTTCTAATGCTTGTTACAAAAAATATTAGAAAAGATGGACAATCTGTTTTGCATCGACATCAACATGCACTCAAATGTCATATATACAGTCCTAAAAACCAGGAAACTAATTCCTTGGCATACTTTCACTATCAAAAATATAGTTAAATATGGCAGCATATTTAACAGCTATTATTCTTTCTGCTTAGGAGAAAACAGATTATGTTTATGCAGTAGAGAGAGAGTTTTCCAAATTACTATGATTGTTCTTAAAAATAGAATTAAGAAAAATATAGTAGCAGCATGACTTCATGATACACTTGCATGAAATTTGCTGTACATGTTCGAGCTTCATTTTCTCCCCTTATTTCAAGACCTACTTACTAGTTTTATTATTGTTATAATAAAAATCTTCCAAGTATCATAAAATAGCCTAATATTGCGCGGAAGTGTGAATCATCACCCTATTTTAATGGTAACAATTTTATTGTTCCCTGAATTTTATATTTTGTCTAATCGCAGGGAACAAATACCCAGGTAGGCAAGCTAAAAACCAGTGTACTTGTGCTGAATCAGAGAGGCAAAAATTTATCTCCTGAAACCCTCATTGCGTGAACCCTATTCATAGGAAGAATATAACTCCTCTTTTTTCTTTTTCTATTTTTTTTTCAAATCAAGTTCAGTACTTCTAACCTGGATTTCATTAACCTCTCTAAACATTCAGGAAGAGCTGTTCTAGAATAGAAGCAGAAAATAGCAAATGAAATTTACCTAGTCCAAGTTATTTCCATTTCACCTTCTTGCTTTTCTTCATATAAACTGTGGACATCTATAAATGTTATTAATTAACACTAGGGTGTGATCTGTATTTCATACTGGAACATGGAAATAACACTACATTTTTCTAAGCTTAAAATTCTGCAGAAAGTCTATAATGCTGCAGGTCAGAACAGAGCCTTTGGCTGTTTATCTACGAAGGTGAGCGATAGGAATCAGCTCACAACAAATAAGAGCAGAGAACAACCACACTCTAAAAAAATCATTCCCTAGAGAAAGAAAAATGAAACAACATACAAAAAAAAGACAAAAAGCAAGAACAACAGATAAAAGACAAGGACGTTGTTTCCAAAACTGAGTCTATTCAAAATGAAAATAAAGTCAAAACTAACAAGCAAAATAGCACACACACACACACACACACACACACACACAAAAAAAAAAAA
>NW_024884889.1:7392522-7584496 GCF_019232065.1 Centrocercus urophasianus | reverse complement strand
AAAAAAAAAAAAAAAAAAAAGAAAAAGGGCTATGCAATATTGTGAATGATTATATTAAATGAAAGCCATACCAGGCACAGAATATTAAATGAAAGCCATACCAGGCACAGACAGAAGATGCAAAGGGCAAGAGGCCCCTTTCCTGCTCTATTCAAAATCTGGTTGATGGTTTACACAGCAGTCACAGATGACTGTTTCCCCACAACTACCACAATGGCACTCGCATGTTTTGCTATTGGCAATTTCTTCTCTTTTGCCCTAAGAGAATTATAGCATTATGACTCCTATACAGACACTAAACATTACTCAGGGGTAGAAGAAAAAATGATGAATATTCCTTTTTATTATTTTCTTTTCCTTCTTCACTGTTTTACTTTTGCCTTATTGCTTATTGTTTAGTTAGCACCAAAGTCATCCAGCCAAACAGGTTTTTTTTATCTACAAAATACAAAACATATTGTTTCGAAAGGTTCATAATTTCTACTAGTTTTGGAGAATGATTAATTCCACAGAAATGGATCTACTAAAGCAAAATCCTGAGACCCCTTGGTTGTTATCATTGAACTGAATCTTAACATATAATAAAATATAGCCCTATGAAAAGTTTGGATTATTCTGGTACGTGTTCTCTAAAGCTGTTTGAACAGCAGTAGCAACTTAAGTCAGCTTTTTTTTTTTCCTCTTTTGTTTGTTTTCTATTAACATATACTTTCAGTTATTTTACACAGAAATAGTTGCAGCAGATGAATTTTTCTTTTTTTTTTTTTTCCTCAACATTCTGCTAAACTTTTGTGAAGAACTATGAGAAGGGGTGACTTATGTCAAATGTTTTTTCAGTGAATGCTGTAGGGAATCATTTCTAGAGATAGCTTGATAGAAAAAAAGAGTATTCCCCTCCCCATCAAAACCAAACTCACAAAACCTATAAGAATGTAGTTTTTGAATTCATATCAAGATTACTGTTCTGCGTCTACATAGTCCTGGTTTGTTGAGATGATTGTTATTTCATTAGTTTGCTTTGCTGTGTTTGGTTTTGTATTCAGTGGTGAGTTTTTGATCTTTACAAAATGTGAGCTTTTCGAGTGCTCACATCATCGATAGTATTGCTATTGACTGCTTCTATGTAACTGGCTTAAATTGTAAGAACAGAAGCTGCAAGAGCACGAAACAAGAGCTGCAAACTATGGTAGGCACATTAAAAGGGAATTACATATACTAAGATACACCAGGTAGCGTGAGAAATGGATACAAATGTAAAAGCAAGCCAAGAAATAAAAGAGTAGGGAGTTAATGAATCATCACAGAAATAGTCCAGACTTACCTTGACTGGCTGATATACCTTCTTGAAATTATTTCCAATATGGAGTAGAATTTCAGTGCTAGCTTATGCAGAAATAACAACAATAAAATCAGGCTCTCTTTAGCCAGAAGCTGAAGTGCATTTGTATAATTTAACTACCTACACTTTATTAATAAACACATAATCTCTCAATGCTTCAAAAAACAGGCCTTGTTCATGATCTCATAGATATTTTAATGCAATATTAGTGCAATCAAGAAATTAAATAAAAATAAATCAGTGAAAATAATTATCCACTAGGAAGCAGTATTTTAGTATATACTAGACAATTGCTCTTGCTCACTGTGACCTGTTTGAGTCTTCAACTCATTCCTCGCAATTTCTGTGCTCCCATATGTGGTTAGGCATTTAAAAAATAGGTTGGCTCCAGCAGAGCAGTCTGGAGAGTGAGGATGCCACTCATGCCTCCTTGGAACTGCTGAGCAAAATTAAGGAGGGAATGGCTAGAAAACTGTCAAGAGAGTCCTGAAGCTGAGACTGGAGCTCAGGAAGGGGTTAAGATACAGCAGAGAGGATGAGCCCAGCAGAAAGGCCACAGACAAGATGAAAAAAAACTCTGGGGCAGGAGGAAAATGAAGAAATATTACTGATGTTGAAAAGGTAACGAGTTGATTGAATGCAAATGTAGAATTTAGGTCCAGTTTACACGGACACAGTGGGCAGCTGGAGAGTAACGTACTAATCATTACATTTCTTTTTTGTTGTTGTTGTTATTGATTTCTCTTGATTTCCAAAGTTAATTGAGTTAATTTGAACCTTAAGCCTTTTGGTTTCTGGGGGAGTTTCTTTAAGAAGCAGGTAAGATACAATTATTCTGCTGCAGTAGCTAAAGCATTATCATATTTTTATACATACACAGATAAAGAAAAAGGCTACTGCTATGACAGTGTGCACACAAAAGGTAAAGTGAAAAAAAAAAAAAGGGTACTGTGCCCACCTTAAAAAATGATGACAAAGATAGCTGCAAACAAAACGCTTCTGGCAACAGAAGAGTTTCAGGCAAAACAACTTCACCTTCAAGTTTCTTGAAAGAAGGTGGCTAAACTCAAGTTAATCCCCTCTGTTCAATTGTTTTTGTCTTGATCATGTTATTATCACGTCTGAAACAGCATTTGTGATGTTTTCTTACTCCTTATACTGAAAACATAATACTGTTACCAATTTCACTGTCTTGCAAGTATTTTTTACAAATATCACTGACTTAAATCCCACAGGACAAGTCCATCTAATAACACACTAATAGATTTCAAGTTCTTGAACAGACGCGGTTTCTTAGGATTTTGATGTGATGTTATTTTCCAGCTTGCTAAGCTCACTTTCTTTATTGTTGGCTGATTTCCATTATTTCATCTGCTACAATAATTTCATGTCATTTTCAATGAAATCTTGAAACCCTAGCCATACTTGTCTCACATATTTTTTCCCCTACAGTAAAAATCATTTTTATCCATCAATTTTCTGCTATATTCCTTCACCTCTTCATCAATACTGTATTGTCTTCTACAATACAGTACCATTTTTAAACATTTTTTGTTTAAAATGTTTCTTTGTAAACAGAAATAATTTAGATTTTTATTTTAACATCAAAATTTAAACTAAACATTAGCAGAAAGTCACTTACTACTGTGCACATTCAAATCCCTGATTTCAGCCTGCTTTAACACTTTTTCTCTCTCTTAAAATCACATTTTCTCTCTCTTAAAAAATTAAAATGTGTATGTCAACTGAAATCTCTGCCACTTCTTATTAGAGAATTCAGGAAAATACTATCTCCTTTGTCTTACCTTTTGAAGAAGAAATTTCTTTCTCACTTTGAACTTTTGACCTGCGCAGAAATCTATCTCCCTGTTTGCTTCATTATTTCTTCAGAAGTTTTCAGGAAAAGTCTACTGTAAACTCAGAATCAATTTTTTTTTCCAGTTAAGTGATATGGCTCAGTAGTTGTTTGGTATTCTACATTGCACAGTGTCTATGGAAATGAAAAACTTCTACAAACTGTGGAAAGTAAAACTTTCCCCAAAAAAACTTCCCAACACAAAAAGATTGTATGTTTTCTTTTCCCTCTAAGATGACGACTACCTAGCCATTAGTTCCTTTTGAAAAGGTTGCGTTAAGATTAGATTATTGCTTTCTTGTTGATGAGCTGTGGGAAGCATTATCAATCGCCATCACAGCACTCAGGAATCTCACCTTTGTTTTGTTAGGCACGGTGTAAAGACTGGAGAAATGATATGTTGCACCATAGATTTTCAACAGAAACACATGGCACAAGCACAAACATTACTTGTATTCTTCTCTAGTTTTCTTGTTCCTATAATAACATATCTCCAGTCAAATGGATATGCGTTTACTCAAACAAAGGTTTCTTTCTAAGTGAATTTTTTCCACTGATATCAAAGTCCACATTTAGAGTCGCACGTAATTTTTCATTTCTAGATTAAACTTTTGGGTTTATGCTCTAGGCTGGAAGTGTAGATGGATATAAAATACCCTGAATAGCCATCTGCTATTTCATCAGTGGCAGCTGGAGTAGAAGACTAATTCTGGAATAATTTTAGTATTATTAACAAAATAGAAAAGAAAAACCAAAAAGAACTAAAGTAAAGAACCTTACCTAAATTATTTTAACGTGCTGAGAACCCATGGGGGATGATGCTAAAACTTCTACATCGCTTATTACACATCAAAATCACAGAGAAAAGTATAAATAATGCATACTGAAATCTACTTCTTTTTCCACTTGAGATAAGTGTTTTATATATCTTCACAATAATGTTTCAGAAAACCTACAGTAGCTGAAACTTTAAATGAAACTATATAAACTGTAATTTGAGATTCTATGGGCATTCAGTTTCTTCTAACAGACTAACCATTAATGAGAGCCACGTTTGCAAGCTACACAATCAAAAAGAGAGGGAGAGAAGAATGTTTTACAACCTCACGGTAAGGGCTGTTACTAGAGACAACTACAGAGCAGGTAAATAGAGGCATGTGCTGCCTCAAAACACAAAAATAAAGGATGGAGGAAAAATGTAAAGTTCAAATTCCACCAAGATTTTCCTCAGAGAACAAGAACTAAGCGTTGTACAGAAAGGTATCAGGTACACGGTTAAATCCTGGGCACATTTCAAAAAAGTAAAATAAATGCAGGTATATCATAGTTACACAAATGTGATATTAAAGAGTTGATCCTAAAATATGTTTTGTGAGCTTTCTTAAGCTATTTTGAGAAACGGAGTTTCTACTGAGAATTTACGTTATTAAAAAAAAAAAACAATGAAAGGAGGGATTCAATAGAGGAAATGAATAGTGAATACTATCAGCAAACTGAAAAAAGAAACCCACCAATCTTAAAAAAACACTGTTGATTTTTCTTAAGTCTGTCCTAGACAAGTCAAAACAAGTGAACATGATTTGACTGGCATAGAGCAGCATAATGGGAAGCATTGAAAGAGGAAAGCTAAGTCTACAATACTTATGGGTTCTTATGTGGCTGACAAGATGTGTATTTCTTAGAAAAGAAACTGCAAAAGCTCTAACTTTGGCTTAATATTTGTTCTTCTACTTCGCTTTCCTTCAGAGAAAGCAGTATTATTAGCACCAAGCATTTGGAGGAGCACTGAAGTACCTCTGTGTCAACCTACTGAGCAATTTGCCTGAGAATCTTATAGATTCTGAGCAGTTTGAGAAGTTTGGAGAATTTTAAGAATATCCATTTTACTACCATAGAGAATTCATCAAGAGCAGAAACTCAGAAATTTCCAGATCTTAACGTAGACAATAACAACAATGAATTAATAATAATAATAAAGGTCTTACAAAGCTGCTTTGAATCTTCTCTCTCTTTAAAGGACAAAACAGTAATTGCACAACTGCAAAAACCAAGACAGATGAATGCAGCGTTGTGAAGTCCACCTTTTCCTCACAATAAATGCAATTCTTTGAATGTTGATTGCAATTGTTATCCACTGCTCCTATAGTCTTCAGCCAACTTAAAGCCAACTTAAAATGAAAATGATTCAGTGGCTGATGAGGTCCTGAGATGTTTTCATTGCTATATACAAACCCACATACATCTAAGTATGAAGCAAGCAGATGCAATAATATTATGAACACTCAGTTGTTCTGTCTCCCCAAGCCTTTTTCATATAGTGCTGTGGTAAGCAGTATGTAGTAAGGTACTGGTCTGAAATTCTATAAATTAAAATTAGATTTTAATTCTTATCAATAAATGTTAGGGAGGAAAACATACAAAGAGAACTTCAAAATTGTAAAGAAATAGCTAAAAGAGACCATCTCCAGACTTCCACAGTCGTGTCAAGACAAGTAAAAAGGAACAAACTGACCCAAACTGAAGGTTTTGTGATGTTTACAAGAGACAGGGGTCTCTGAAACAACTTGAGACAAAATTTCACAATATCAAGGATTTATATGTATATTGCTCCTTATCATAAAATCCACACAAAATTCCTGAAATTCCACTTTCAAATAGTTTTCTGGATTATATATATATAGCATATACTTCAACTTTAAAAGAAACGCTGACGGATATACCTGCATCAATTATTGGTTACTCAAAACACAATAATCCCAGCCAAGAACAGAGCTGTAGAATGCACAGAGTAGAAAGTGAGTCTTTATGAGAATCTCGTAAGATAAAACAAACACAGGAATTAAAGCAGTAAACAATGAATGTAAAAAATTTAAACTTGAAAAATATCTCAACATAAATACAACCCATTAGGTAAGCTGACTTTAAGATATGTGATAAAACTACTTATCTTATAGTAGTTGATTGACTGGCAAGCTTCAGAAGTGTGAGAGTTCATGAACCAAAGAGCTTCTATCAAACCTTACAAAATGAGAGTACAATTGCCTTGGAGCACAGAGAATAAACTTACTTGAGAGTAATGGAAAGCTTTTAAAACAATAAAAAAGAGGTTCTGGTAATATAACACTTTCATATGCCTGAAGACATAGATCTGTTTTGATTACACCTCTGATCTCTATATTCCCAAAGTGCCAGCAGTGTGGTTTTCATAGGAAATCTTCTATAATGATCAGGTCCTAAATGTAATTCCATGAAATAATTCCAGACGTTTTTGTACTTTAAAATACAGAAACAATAAACGCTGATAAGTTTCTGCAGAAACAGTAAAAACATGCAATATACCTAAGATACACTTTACGTAAGTATTCTTAGAATACAATTTTCCTTTATGCTCTTTTTTTTTTCTTTTTAATTTGGTCAGTGAGCGTGAAAGCCATTTTTATTCTTCCATTCATGTTTTTTAAATCTCATCCAATACATCAGTGAAATGATTCAAACTTATATCTGCAGAGTCGGAGCAATTTTCCCTTCTATTTTTTTTTTTAATATAAGTCCCAGGTAGAAAGAGAAAGTTGAACTTTAATACACTGATTATTTTTATCTTTGTTCACTAATCTGCTACAGTCTCCAGGCTCGTTTTGAGTCCCATTGGAGTTTCAGGTTTAGAGACTGTACTGAATTCTGAGTTTATTCTCTGTTTCCTCAAAAGTCATTCATTTACTTATGCTTACCAGTAATAAGGATTGCTTCTAGACAGAAAAAATGTCTTTTTTTTTTCCTAGTATTTGAGTACAACAGCCCATTACAGAAGTCACTTTAGATTTCTAGAAAATATAATATGAAGATCTGCAAGCAAGGTACATCAGCAAGGCCCAACTGAACAAACAATTACATCAACAGAAATATATATGTTTACATTAATGACACTGAACCAAATTCTAGTCTTAGGAAGAAAGAAGTTCAGTTGATTTAGGTTCACATCTGAACCTTAATCTGAAGGAATCAGTATTCAAACATCATCCTGTAAAGACAGTGTGAAATTCAAGTTATTTCAGATATCATTGTATGAAAGAATTTAAGATGGAAATCATATATAGGATGGAAAAAAAAAAATTATGCATAAATCTGGCGTTCCAAGAGCTAAGCTTAAAAGAAGGAAGGAAAAAAGCAGAAACTCAAGTATGGATTAGTGGTTAAGAAATGTATCTTTAGAAATTTCAAGCTATAAATGATGATTAATCATTTTGTATTCCACCTTCAAGTATTTTTAGCTGCTTTAACAAAGACAGAAAATTGGTGCCTTTTGTACTGAGCAGTGTAAGAAGATAAAGATTACGAAAACATTCTGGAATTCATATTTTCCAGAAATCATAGAATCATAGAATCATAAAATGGCCTGGGTTGAAAAGGACCACAGTGCTCATCCAGTTCCAGCCCCCTGCTACGTGCAGGGTCACCAACCACCAGTCCAGGTTCCCAGAGCCACATCCAGCCTGGCCTTGAATGCCTCCAGGGATGGGGCATCCACAGCCTCCTTGGGCAACCTGTGCCAGTGCCTCACCACCCTCTGTATGAAAAAATTCCTACTAATATCTTAACTTAAACCTCCCCTGTGTTAGCTAAAAAAAAAATTCCCCCTTGTCCTATGACTATCTACCCTCGTAAACATCTGTTGCCTCTCCTATTTATTTGCTTCCTTCAAGTATTGGAAGGTCTCCCCGGAACCTTCTCTTCTCCAAGCTAAACAAGCCCAGTTGCCTCAACCTTTCCTCCTTTTGGAGCCGCTCCAAAAGCTCTGCGTCTTTCTCGTACTGGGAGCCCCACGCCTGAACGCAATACTCCAGCGCTTTGATTTCCAGAGAAACGTAAACCTTTTGTGTCCATCAGCATCAGGCGTTCCTTTTCTTGACATTACAAATCTGAGAGAAGCTCAGCTTTTCCTTGATTTAAATGTCTGTGGCTTTATAAATATATGTATACACATATTAGGAGGCAATCTAAATTCTTGGTTCACAGTCTACTACAGTTATGAAAATTCTCCTACACAAACGAAAAAAATTTTGTCAGTTCTTGCCTAAATTCTGCAAATGGACAAAATCAACTCTTCTGCATAGTTCAAACCAAAGAGCAGAACTTGACCTCAGAAAAAAACATACAGTTAAAAAAAAGAAAAAAGAAATTCAAACAGTGTTAGTTCTAATGTTATTCAAAATGTTCATTACATGATGTCCTTAATGATTGCTGCAGGTGACTCCCTGCTGATAGGAACTGAGGGCTCTGTATGTCAACCTTACCCTATCTGCAAGTAGGCAGTGGAGTCAGAGTGTCCCCAGAGGTGTTAAAGAAGTGTCTGAAAGTTGCACTGAGGGATGTGGTTTAGTGGGAAATATTGATTAGGTGAACAGTTGGACAGAGTGATCTTAGAGTCCTTTTCCAACCTGTGATTCTGTGATCTTTCCTTAGACATAGCAATCAAAATTCTTTGAAAGCAGTGATGGATAACAGTTTCCCATGCACAGACCCGTATGGTCACATCTTGCTTAGGGCAGAGAATGAAGGTAATAAATGATCATGAGAAAGTGATTTAGGATTATGTATTTTGACAGGCAACGTTGAAGTTGAAGAATGCTGATTATTCAGACTTTTAAGGGGTATTAAATACATTGAGATTTTCTAGAAAGTTTGTTGGTTAGAAATAAAATGTATTGATGAAATGGAACAGGAATGGTAGAAAAAAAATACAGTTTGCAAGATCAGATGATCATGCTCGTTGGGTTAACATTTTATAGTCAAATAAATTTTTTATGCCTAATGTAGCAAATTTCAACACTACTGGATAAATGCTATTAGTGTGCTTTCTACCTATTTAAAAAATGGTATAGAACAGCATACATATCCAATATTTATTCCCAGAAAAGACACTCCAGCATATATGAAAGCAGCCACCCCTCACACTATGCACAGTATGGGCAAACCATGGCCATGGAGACTGATTTTTTTAACACTCATTACATTAGTAAAAAAATTAAATAAATATGCTAGTATCATAAAGAATAAATTAGACTGAATTTTATTACTAAGGTTTTACTTCTGCTCCTAACTGTGTGCTTTCCCTAACTTAAAAATAAATACATATATGTATTATTCGGTTTGCAAATTACTTGAAAGATAAATATTTACTAAAAACAGCAGAAACTGATGTATCTGTTTTGCTGGCCAACACTAATGGGGGAAGGAATTTTATCAACAGGTACAAACAAAAAACAAAAATCAGCAATGAAAAGTAATGTTAATGTTTTGAAATTTCTAAGTTATTTTTTCATTAAATTACTATATAAAACATTTTCAAGTCTTACGCTACCTTCGCTTGTGAACCAGTAAGATATATTTTCTTCACCTTTATCATTTTGCCACACTAAGTTTCTACGATAACCTCAATAGACCCAAACAAAAGCATGTGCTCACCTTCAGGTGATACAAGTTATTAGTCCATTTTCTTCACAAAGGTATTTTCCTACACAAAGTAAAACCCCAAAGCTATCTCTAACCTCATTTAATCTTTTCCATACCTTGATAACCTGCCCTGCAGAATTTTGTCTTTATTACACTCATGAAAGAGAATGCTTTCGTCTGCAACTTTTCATAGCAACAGAATTGCACCTCAGACTTGTGCTATAAGACATGACACTGTAACATATGAAATATGAATTATTTAAAAAGTAAAGGAATCCTGAAACGGAATGCCTTTTCCAGAGGCAAAACTTCAGTTCAGGTTTGCAGGCTGGGTCGCTTCATCATCAAATCCAACCAGAACTTGACCTGCAGCAAGATGGGTCAGACCATCTCAGGTCACTTCCTGACAGTCAGAATTTGTACACAGTCCAGCTGCAGTATGAATTTTTCACTGAGAGAGATAACAAAACATAGCTACACATTCATGTTTAATGCCATCTAATAACTTCCTCTCTTCCCCATGACCCCAACCACGACCAAAGCCACTGATGCAATAAGTGAAAAAAAATAACAATGACCTCTCTAACCTCCAAACATACACCAAAAAAAAATCCTCTGCCTCCTTCCTACCCCTCAAAAAACTCCTGGGAGAACTCACAGACCCCGCAGTTTTGAAATGTTAAGATTACTAGTTACACTTAGGGGTCTTTAATCCACATAAAATATGCAACCCTACCTCTAGGGCCGCCTGAGGAGCTGCTCTTGTTTCCATTTCCAGGCTCCACCAGAGTGAGCACTCTCCAACATCTATCTCCCAGGTGCTCCACGTTCTTGTTATACAACAAATCTGCAGAGTTAGTCAGACAAGTGTACTGATTTGCTTACATACCCCTGGTCTCACTTACGCCCCCTTTTAATCCTTTCTTCCAAATTTGTTTCTTTCATCCCTTGTTTTCCAAGCTTTTTCTTCTCTGCGTAAACACTGCATAAATCTTGAACAATCCCCACGTTCCTTTGTCCAAATCCAGCATGTTCCTCTTCTCCTCACTCCAGGCATCTCCTAATATATCCTCTCCATTTTTATGCAGTTGTTTCCCTTTGTGTGTGCAGCATTCCTATGCAGAGCTGCCATCAGCGCTATGCAGCAGAGACAAAGTCTTAGCTTTTGGGGGAAAAGTCTTAGCAACTCACTCATTATTTTTAGTAGCTTGTTCAGATTCCAACCTCATCGCTTCTCTAATTTTAATTTTGAAGAATCATTAAGTCAGGTATCTTTACGTTAGTCAGTAGTTCTGCAGAATACTGAACTGGAGTGTGCAGCTTTCAAATATTTTGCTTTACTAAATTCCCTTTAATTTTGAGTATCTTTAAAACCAAACTCCCTCAAACTTCAAGTTACACTCATCATATTTATAGGGCACTGAGATACATTACAAAAGATGAATTTATCATCAGCAGCAAATTACTGCGTTAAAGTATATAGTTTCTTGTGTCACTACATAAATATAATTATCAGGAAGTTAAGGCTTTTGAGACTTCCCTGTCTAGATTCTAGTTTCTTTCTTTCTTTGTCCTGAGATGTATTTTGTATATAGATACTTTTCTCTACCTTCACCTAAACAGAGTGTTACTGATAACTATTCTTCACAGTTTCCATGAAAAACAGAGTAACCAGCACTCCCTTATGAAAGCATAACGAACAAAAGTCCACAACAACTCTTGCATGGTTTGATGGAACTCAGAACACAAGGCTGCGGAAACAGAACAGATCCAGAAATTCATTATGCTACTCCTATTCTCTGTAGGATTATATTTTCTTAGTTTGTAATTAAAAGCTTGTGCTTTCTGAAATTAGTACTTCTGACATATTTGGGCTTTATTTGAACTTCTAGTTAGCAGGATTACTTTGAGATCTTTTATGCTGGAGTGCCCTTAATCCACAGGCAAAGTGTTCCTGTGAGTGATTTAGTCATTGAAAATGATTTTGAGGTCCTAAAGTGTAGTTTCACTGAAACGTGCATGAATTTTTCCCACATTAAACCCAAAATGGATGCATTCATACAGCAAGCAATATGTTTCCACCAAGATTCTTCTGCCAGATTGCTATGTAAGCTTTGGACTTCTATTTTTCAGTATGATTGATTGTTCTCTGCTAATTTTGAACTACTCTCAATATAGGATCACTTCAGTTAGACAATCACCAAAAGTCCATGCTCTCTTGCACCTGCAACCACATACATTCCAGAGTCCAAGCAAGTCATGTCTCACAGCAGCATTCCTGAAAATAACTCTTGCTCCATGTTCCCTGTCTCCTTTGCAGCCTTCTCCACTATTAATCACACCCATGTTCCAAGAAATGAAAAAATATATGTGAATTAAATTTGTATATCATAAGGAAGATACAGTCATATCAAAACTATTTCTATTCTTCTCTTGCTCCCTTTTTTAAACCTCAGTTGCTGAAACTGGCACATCATTCAGCAATAAAGGACAGCTCATAAATGTAAGAAGGAAAACTCGATTTAATTAAAAACTTCCTTAAATGTAAATAGAGAAGATAGATAAGTAAGAAAACAAGTGAATGGAAAAGTCATAAAGATCACAGAGTTGATTTTCTGAAGGAGATGCAAACATGAGCATGGTGAACTCTTCTAGCACCTTATTGCCAGTCACTATCTCCAAACCAAAATATTTCAAGATTCTTTCACAGTTAAGGAATGTGCCTCTCTCCAGTAATTACTTTCCAGATATATAAAGATTTGGAATTTTTGCCCATAATTTTCATCCCTACATTTAGAGGTGTTGTTTGTTTGTTTTGAAATCTTTTTCTTAAACTGGCCCAAAGTTTTTATTTTTAGGAGGTTATTACTAACTACCTAAAAAAAGTTTATGTTCTTATGCTGAAGAGAGCACTCTTGTAAATGCCACACGGCAGCTTTGTGAGCACTGTGTGGATTTCTGGAACAGTGCCATTGGATGCTATCAAATTCTGCCAGCATTTCTTTTCCCAAGTATTTAGGACCATTTCCATCCTTGAAGCACAGTTTGCTTCCTTTGCTTCATCGTTCCCGCTTACAGAAGTTACATTAATTAAAAATGTAAGAGAATGGTCTGCTAAAAGTCGGCCTGCCTTCCCCTTTCTGCACTGGCACAGACCTACTTTGACTGAACTACAAGAGGTTAGGTATATCTACAGCACTGTCCTTCTTCAATCCACCCTGAAATGAACCAAACGCAGGCAAGAAGGATGACAAAAGTAAAAACAGAGCAAACAGAAAGTAGCAGCATGATATAAAGTTGTATAAAAAGTCGGCAAAAAAAACTCCAAAAAAAAAAAAAACCCCACATTTTAAGGATATTTGACAAGTGCTAAGTCCTTTTCTCACATCTTTAGCAATTCCAAAATGATGCAATGTAATATTAATAGAAAATTCGATGTGTACTAATTCCGTTAATGTAGGTGCATAACATATGCATCAAATACTAAATAAGTCCCTTTGGGGAAAAAATAATACAGATTTGATAAGAGAAATTTAAAACACCCTTAAAACAAGTATATTACACCAAACATTTTCTCAGGCCAAAACTCTCAGTGACCTTCATATCAACTATTAGTAGCAATAATGGATTTAAATGCTGAGCGTTACACTCCACACTTTTAAAAATCAGATCACAGGATGAAGTCAATCTAGTAACAGCTTGCTCACATAAGGTGAGCACGAAGAAAGGAGAAGTGGTTTTATTACTGTTGCACAGAACTGTAGTAGGAAATCCAGAGCCCTTTCACGAAATTTTGATGTGACAATAAATAAAATATATATATATATGTAAGCACCTATGAAACTAGAATAGCTATTCATTTCTATTCAGGATTTTTGAAGAGGATTTGTCCTCAAACTCAGAAACAAAGGACATGCCAGAAAATATTTTTCAGGGAGTTGCTAACAATCAACACATGATAGAGCTTGCATTTGCACTGGTTTTTGTCTGTAGTGTGTTTTAGTGTTATGTTTTAGATGTACTAATTAACTTATTAGCCGATTTTTTTTTTCCTGATTTTCCTTCCTTTTCTCTTTAAAATCTTATTATGTGTTCATTGCTGATAAGCAAAGCATAGAGGCAATTCTCTATTTTTGAAGTATTAAATCAATCCTACATTCTGACATTCTTGACCCGCTCTTCTATTGTTAAGCCTCAATTCTCAGGGTTTATTTATGAATTGTAAATCATTGATCTTTTTCCTTATGTTTTAGTTTAGCTGCAAGAAATGTGTCTGCTAATAATGGCAGCAACGAGTGTTTACAGACTTTCCCACTTGGATTACAGGCATCTTCTAGACAAAATGGTAATCTTAAAGAGGTCAAATCCATTGGGGAAGGAAAAGTTTGTGCATGCCACTAAACATAGACAACTGTAAAGCAATGATGGAACATCTCATATAGACACTGAAACTTGTTTCCTTTGACTGGGGATAAAGAAAAGCTCAGATAGTAAAACAGATTTAGAATCAAGTTTATTCCTGAAACATTTTTGTTTGCTTGTTTGTTTAAATAGAAAAGCTTCATAGTTGAGAAATAAGTCAGGATTTCTTTCTAGGTGAAGATTAGTCTCTACCTATGCGTCTAAAGAGAACTGATCGGGTTAAGAGCAGAAATTATAATTATCTTTACAGTAGCATGATTTGCCTTCCCACTTTTGTTTCCCATTTTGTACAGAGTTGTTACCTGTCTGACTTCAGACTACTTTCAATCTAAGAATCTCAAAAAGCCCTGCAAACTATTATTATTGAGAAATATACGTAGATTGCAATGATCAACACTAAGCAACATCTTAAACCACACTTTCTCACAGGTATGAATATCTTTACGAGCAGATCTCCAAACAACTTCCAAGTTGCTCAGAAGGAAGCCTTCACAAACCTTATCCCTACTTGTCAGAATATTCATCTTAATCTAATTATTTATCAGTGAAACATTTTGAACTTGTTTGACACTAAATAGGAAGTATATAAAGATTATAATTCCCACCACTTTGAAAAAGGTGAATATGAATGAGGGATACCTAAAATTTCATAATCCAAATCATGTTGGCTGATCCTGAAAAAGCACACCTTTTTTCCTGATCAATATATTTAAGTATGTATCCCTGGACTTGCTTTCATAATACAGACTTCCCTCTAATTTTCTAAGTTTACACCAAAATAAAATTAACAACCATTTTTACGGTTAAAGAATGTGCAGGTTCTTTCAAAGAATAGACTTGAAGTAACCTCCCTACCCAGTCAACAATACTATTAAATCTTTTCTGAAATAATTAAACTGTTGTAAAACCAGGCAAGATTTTTTTTGCATCTCTTCTATTATAATATACTGCTTTCTCTTTTCCAAGCTAACTTAATTAGTGGGATGTTTATATCTCTCTGTACTGGTAGCTATCTTTTCTTACTTTTTTTCCACTTACTGCTGTTAACTACCACTTTCTTTTTCCACAATAACATATTTATAGACCACTCTATTTTTTTTATTTTTTTTTTTTACTACGCTCTTAGCCAAACTTACATAGTTTCCTTTTATTAAATACATTTCTCATTTCCATGATCAAATTGAAGGTAGAGATGTCTTTTCCTTGCACTTAGATCAAATTTGGTCTGCTCAGTTTTTAAGAAGGATGACAAAAATTGTCCATAATATTTCAGAGTAAGTCTCTGCAGAACTAAATAAATTCCTTCTTAAAAATACTTGTCTGATACTTCCAAAGTCTTTGCATTTGTGGCTTCAAGTAATCCCTGACTAAGAGAATCCAAACTATTTCCTCATTTATATGTGCAGAACTTCCATTCTGTAACACAAACTGTTGCTGAACTTACATCTTGAACATAGAACTACTGAATTTTGTCCTATTATTTAAATGCTTAAAGAAACTCATATGACATCACCTTCTGTACTATCAGCTTGATTGCGTCAGCAAATTTCCACTGCCTAGGAGTTACAACACGTCAATGAAAAGTGTTAAGGAGGGTTTGTGCTAATATTTATGCTTGAGTTTCATTACCATCCTTCTAACAATCCAGCAACTGTTACCAGCAGAACCTCATTAACCATCTTGCATTGCTGTCTTTCTCCATATGGTATTATATCAAATGTTTGGCTGAAATTAGATTAAATCCATTAATTTTCCTTCTCTAGACAATCATTCAGTTGTCTTATCTAAGACAGATACAAAGTCAGTTTGACAAAATATACTTTGATGCTACTGATGTAGTGTTTTCCAACAGTTAGTCATTTACAGCCATATCCTGAATACTGTAGGTATTTATTCACAAACCTTTAATCCCAGTGAGAAAAGACTAACCAGCTTGCATGTGTTTTTTTTTTTAATAGGTTAGGTACCGTAGTTTTCGGTCATATAATGTTGCACCAGCCTGGCAGGCTTATTACAAATCCCCACTAGTACCTTGATTTCTCAAGCCAATTGTTTTGAACTTCTGAAATTAAGAACATCCAGTTCACGCGCTATTCCAACACATGCACTTTTGTCACTTTTCTCTTAAAAAAAAAAATCTTGAATCAAACAGATTTATTTTACCTAGCCCTCGTTTACTACGCAGTGTACCAGTGCCCTCCTGTCTTCTATTTTCATTTATTTCTCCCTTCACTGACTACAGAATCTACTTCATCAGCTAGAGATATAACCTTTAAACACTCTTCCTTAATCTGTTGGCTGGAAAAACCCTTTCCTCAATGCTTAAATGCGCTGACAGTGATTACTGCAGACAGATGGAGGAAGAAGGTAAATTCACTAGCTCAACCTATACCTCCTGTATGCTGGCAAGAGAATCTAAACAATTTTTTCTTGCAGGCTATAGAACTCAGACTTCAGTGCTACCTGTCTCACTCCTTTAAAAATAAATAAATATAACTAAAAATCTGTAGCATTCTTCATGTACTCTGGCAAATCTATAATATGGCAGCTTTGTTTTCAAAAAATGTCATCCTTACAAACAAGGTGTTGATGCATTTTTGTTTTAATATACAGTAATGGGATTACACGAAATGCTGAATATAAGGATGGAGTTGAAATAAGCATATTTCACCTTTTAGAGCTCAGAATTATCCACAAGGAAGTTCACTTTTCAGGATTCTGTGGTGAAGTGCAACCGTGCTGGTTGCACCCTCCCCCCCCCCCCCCCCTTTTTTTTTTTTTTTTTCCCTGGTTTTCAGTATACTGAAAAGGTATTACTTGAGCAGTTGTATAAATCTTCATTTTGTATGATCTCATCCTAATGGCAGCCTCTATTTTTATTAGAGTGCAATTTATGCTATGACAATATGGGGAATAAATGCTTTGGTAGAATAATCTTCCAAAAATTTCTTTTCTTTATTATTAAATTTTATTTTGAAATGGTGGGTTGATTTTATTTTGAAGATCCAGTAAAGCAGAAAATTGTCCTTTGGCAGTATGCCCCTATTTTTTCCAATGTTTGCAATTCCAGTTCCACATTATTTGAGTATAACAAACCAGACAACCTTGTTGTTTTCGTAGGTAGAATTTCTATTTTAGATTCTAAGTTCATGAACATGAAGGGAAGCCTAGTCTTAAGCTCTGCATTTTAGTAAAGTGATTCCTGCTCAGATAATGTCTTAAACATAACTGAATTCAGTATTGTCAAAGCTGATGTGTTATCTTGTTTCAAGAGACCTTACGGCCATAAATGTGTCACAGATGCGTTTTGTTTTTTGAGGTTTTTTTTGTTAAGGTTCTATTACTTTCACTCAGTAGGCATAATGACTCTGTTAATCAACATTCGTCTTATCACAGCTGAAGTAATTTAATCTGAGATCAATTAAATTAATTCTCAGTATCATTCTTACAAAATTCCATTCACATTTATACTTTGCACAAGACCACCTATATTGCTAGGAAATAAAATTGCGATATTTCAATTTCTGTAAGTGACACCAAATGAAGTTTACATCTTATTTTCCTAACTGTTCCTTCTCAACTGAGATTCTGGATTCACGTATTTAATTTACGAGATCACTTTTCTCTATTGGTTTCATTTCTTTTTTGTTTGTTTTTTTTTTTGTTTGTTTGTTTTCTGTAGTACGAACTGATAAGGAAAACACACTTGCTCTATATTAGAAAAAGGAGAAGGAGCACATAAAACCACCATGAAGGAAGCTGAAAGCAATCCAGGGGAAGATAAAAGCCCAAGTTAACTATTCCCTCAAGGGAGAGTTATTTACTATAGGATATTTTGGATAAAGAAATTTTTGTGGACTGAAAAAAAGACTGCACAAATACCTCAAAGGACTTTAAAAGCACCATCTCTTGCTGAGAAAGACTTGAAATCTTGAAAACTAAGTCAGTATTCTCAGGATGTATTGCTTTACATTCAACCTGTTGTTCCCCTTTGCTCTAGACACCATAACTGGCTGCTGGGCGCTTCTGGAGAGAGGTCACTTAGCTCAAGATTCATTTGGTCTATACTAAAATAACTTTTACAAATCAGCAGGATCCAACAGTTGATAAGTTCAGAAATGTAATGCATATGTATTTAATGACACAGGAAAATATTCACCACTTGCACAAAGCTTATATCGGCACAACCCAGCAACATGGCTGACTACATTACTGCAAACACTGAAGGAACTGAATTCTAGGCATGGTTTGCAATAGACACAAGTGAGAAGCTGCCGAGCTGTTATCCCTTCTGTGGTCCACAGTTTTCGGTGGCCAGCCCTGACTGCTTGTGCCTTTTAACTAATCAATACTTATGTCAGTATAAAAATACTTTAAGCAGCATAACTCAGTATTTGTTCCCAGTAAATAAAATGCTGAGTCCACAGTGTAACAGTGTCCACAGCGGCTTTAAGTAAAGACATGCCCTGCACAAGTGCAAAATATTCTCAATTTCGCAGTCACATCTTTTGCTATATTTCATCTGTTCCTTTTTTCTTTTCCCCTGTTTTCCTTTCTCTGTAATAAATTGATCCAACTGTATCGTGCAGCTGCCAACCTACCTTTGTTGAAATTTAAAACTTATGAAAAATATTTTAGTTACTGTATGTTCCAGACGTTTGAGAAAATATATTGAACTATAACTCTTCTGTCTACTTTTACATATTTGTCCAATGTTTTTATGGTTGATTCCAGTGATACAGACATGATTTGTTTAATTCTTGGAAGGAAATTTACACTCTGTAATGTGATATTACAATATTTTATATTAGCCTTATATCTTCTGTGGGCCAATATTTATTGATAGCTAGATTTCATTATGTTGTAGACGTTATGTTATACATACACTTTTAAATCTCTTGGTTGCTTCTCAGGTGGGAAGTTATTCGATATTCAGTACAGTGCTTGCTGTCATAGAAGCAGCGCGGACTGCTCTTATGGTTATCTTAATTTTAATTTACTCAATTTTCAACAAAAGTCACTTATGTTTATTCCATAGGTAAGAAAATAAAACCAGACTGTAAACTCTATATACAAACACTAACCTCAGGATGACAAAAAAAAAAAAAAAAAAAGCTTACTTCAGATTAATCAATAAGAAAACACATGTTCTTGCTTCTTTGTTTATTCTCTTCTGCATCATATTCTGGAGATAATAAAAATCATCTTAACCAGTACTATACCAAAACATGATGTTGAATGTTGAATTCTGTGGACACACTACTGTGAAGGCTCCTTTGTGAAACGCTTAGAAGACTTAAAAGCATTCCAGTTGCAAATTTCACTGAACTCAGTCTGATAAACGACTAAGTACCTCTGATTACCTGGTTTAGGGTTGGGATGATTTATTCACAAAGGCTAATTTTAAGCCAGCTTCCCGAGGATTTTTCAACAAGTAAAAAAATGAGAGGTGTTCTTTTAAAGGAAAAATTGAAAACACCCTCTGGTAAAGCCTTTCCATTTGAATAAGCACATACAATGATTAGAACATGAGTCTCATGAAGACTTCTGAAATAATATGGTCTTGAAAACCCAAGCATTTGTTACATTTGGCATTTTTCTTCTCATACAGTTCAAGCAAGATCTAGTAGAAAGAATGAATACTTACTAAATCACGTTAACTTATTGAACAAAAGACATTAGAAGTATTACTTTGAATTTAGTATCTGTTTTTAAAAGCAAGTCTCATGTCTTCTTACTTTCCTTCAGGAGAATACTTTAAGACCTGATATTCAGGGAAGCCAGATCTATTTGCCTGCTAAAGCATTGGTGTCAAGGTTGGCCTTATGTACCTTTTCTCATCTTCTGCTTTCCTATTCTGCTTTGACAAGTATATACAAGATCTTATTCAAAATGATGCCACGAATTTGAAAACTATTATTCTTCCGATCAGAAATAAGTTCTTACGGGCAGGAAAGAAGTTTGGCTATCAAAACAGCTAATAAAATTACAGTAAACAGTTTTAGCTACTTGAATATTCCTAACTGCCACTGCAGGAATGGTCTGTAGTTATTAATGCTGCACATATGTATAGTTTTAATATCGAAAATGTCAAAAAAATTAATGAGTATACCTCATCCACAGCGCTACTTCTAAACAACAAGATCTAAACCACAGTATACTAATTCTAGACTATTAATGTTATCAAGAATCAAATTTTAATTTTCTCTGCTGTTGCTAGATAAAGAACAAAGCAAAAGGGAATAAACCAAAGAGCTACGTGTGTCCCAAAACAGAAACTGTTATTTATCTCTTTAAAAGGTTATAGAGAGCATGAACTGAAACATCAGAGCTAGTGACGTAACTGCAGAAGTAAGCCAAAGTCAGCTTCCCTAAAACTCAGGCATAGGAAAAACAACCATACATAATAGTAGCATCTAAATTTTAAATAATAATAGCACTGTAGGCTTGGAAGAAAATGCATGGCACAGTCTATGTGTTTTGCCAATGCCATGTGTACACCTAGGAAAGGTATAATGAGCTTCTTTCCCAGTTGTTGAGGAGGAGCAGGAAATGAATCCTCTCTGGATACTTAAGGGCTTCTTTCAACAGCCTTTACTTTTACTCCTGACACTGATGCTGAGCTATATCTTCCAGAGCTTCAATTTAACATCTATGTCGAGAAAGAAAAATTAGCTGTCAAGATTTAACTTCTACAGATTGTATTTATGTGCTGTGAATAAGTAATCCAACATGTTCTTGATTGATTAGAATTTGAAAAATTGCAATATAAAAGTGATAACTTTTTCACAATAATTTCCTTGTTTGGACACTTGTCAGGTGAAGTGACTACTGTGGAAATAGTATACAGCTTCTCAACACCTACCACCTTTGTGTTTAGGCTTTTAGCTGTATCATCTTTCAGGCTGGATGGGGCACTGAGCAACCCTATCAAGCAGTAGATGTCCATGTTCATTGCAGGAGAGTTGTCTGGATGAGCTTTAAAGGTTCCCCTCAGCTCAGATGAGTCTACGGTTCTTCTATCCCCTTAATTTACTTCATTCAGAATGAAAAGGAAACGTTGTGTGATTTGTATCCATGTATTTATATAGATGTATGTATATGTGTGCCTATATACGTGTTTAATATATATGTGGTTCTACAGTGATTCCTTGGTGTGACAGGTCTTATGAGTCCCAAAAAGAAACAACAACAAAAAAAGGAGCGCAATCTTCTGCCATTTCCTCTCAACTACCTTGTTGCTTACTTCCATCAATATAGTTCCCAGGAAAGCTGCAAAATATTTATATTTGAACATAAAGGAAACCCAAAAATAAAGATGTCAAAAAATAAATCCCAAAAAAGAGAAAGACTGAAAAAAATCTTGTCTTGTTATTTCTAATTTGCAAGTCTACGTATTAGAAATAAACTCTGAATATTTAAAATAGGTGGGGTTTTTTTGTGGTGGTTTTTTTTTTTTTTTCTTTAAATAAAATTGTAAGATTAGTAAAGGGTGAAAAAAATTCCCATGTGCTCAGAATGCATTTTGGGTACTAATAATATGAAATATTTGTATAAGCTTATCTGTTCCACTGTGTTTTTCAGCTGAAGTAAAAGGAAACATTCCTTTGCTTCCTTGAAGAGTATTATGATACTACAAAAAAAAAAAAAAAAATAAAAAAAAAAAAAAAAAAAACTAAATAACAACAAGCTCCAATAGATCAGAGTGGTCGTGAGGTTGTAAATACACTACAGATACTAATATTGCTTATTAATCAAGCAAAGCTTTCGTAAGAATACTGATGATGTTTCTGTTTTCTTTGGCAATAATATTTCTGCCTGCTTTTTTATTTATTGAAGTAAAAAAGTTCACCATCATTTTCATATAAATAAAACACAGTAGGAACTACATTATAACTAATCTATAGAATCTAAAACCTTCCCCAATTTCAGCTAATGCAACCAGTGGCCTTAACCTTATTCACAGAATCACGGGAGTTGTAAGTAACCATTAGAGTTCACCGAGTTCAACTCCCCTATGAAACCAAATTCCCTACAGCAGATCACACAGGTAGGCATCCAGACAAGGAATGTTCTAGCAAAGAATAGCCCACTTTTGATGTCCAAGCATGCAACTATACATCACTCAGAGTGATTTCCCCTCTCTTTGAAGTCTTACGTATTATAAACTTAACATAAAAAATATTTCCTTCTCTGTTTTGTGAAGATGAGTTGCTTGAGCAAAATAAAATAATTTAAAAAGAAAGTAACAAAATAATTGGACCTCTATCTTTTCCCTGACACTGAAATTGCTGGATGCACCTGTATCACTATGTAGAAAGCAGCTTACTGAATTAAGGATTGCTATCAATCACCATGTTAGTTAAGAGCCTCTCATTGCTTCATATCAGAATTATGAATATTTAATACTATATACAACTGCTTATTGTTTGCAAAGCAGAACTAGATAAAAACCTGCACAGTTATTAACGAAATGTAAAATATTATTTTAATTGGGCAGTTAGTAGGGCTGGGAAGGAGGAAGCCCATTAAAAGAGAGAAAGACAATTTTCTCAGACATACAGAAAATATTAATGCATACAGGGAAAAATGCATTTTCATCCACAGGCTGCTTTATGTGTACCATCTGCATTGGAGCCTAGAGTTCCTCCATGGTACAAAGGATTTCCAGGACCCATGTCTTCAACAGGAGGAAAATACAGGCAGCCATGTTTGCTGAAAGCTCTCTAAAGCTTTTGTCAAACAAATATATACATCCAGCCCTTGCAAACAGTGATTAAAAGATAGCCTTTGAACTCTTGCTACGTTTTATTATTATTATTATTTTTAAACACTGATATACAAATGCTCAGTGAAGTGACACATGACAGTATGGCAACAATTTTTAAGTTCCGGAGGACTGAAGTTCAACATCACTCCAGTTTTAATTCAGAGTAGCTGAAGAGATACACTGCAGATGGCCTAATTTTTGAAATTCCAACAGATGATTAATAAACTACCACTCTGTGCCTGAAAACTGCTTCAGAAAAGGTTTGGGCATAAACTTTCCACTTCTATTTATGTTAAAAGCGAAAAAGTACCTTAGTAAGATATATATTACAATCGGTTCCTTATATTTTCCATACATCGTAATGGCAGATCCTGATAGAAATTGAAATTACTACTAGAAATGTTTTCTGGTTTTATATTTTCAGATTTATGGAATGGAGAGAAAAGAAAAACATACATATAACACAGGATTATTTCAAGAAAAAATGGAAATTCTAAAATCAAATGTCTAAATATCTTTTTAGTTGTCATAATTTGTGGTCTTTGGGAGCTGCAGTGGTAGCGAAACTAAAATGCCAAGAAGCCTTACCTCTGCACTGTATTACTAACTATACACACTGATTTTGGTTGCCAACACTTCTGCCTTGATTCCGAGACTCAATATGCTGACAGCTCACATTGGCAAGGCAGCTATTTTCCTCATGTAAAGGTAAATGAAGTGTAAAAGGCAGCTGAATAAAAAGACAGTAGTCCACTGGTTTTCTAGTAATTCAGTCACGAAATTATTTAGACCACGTTGCAACCCCTCAATTATTTAGAAGAAGTTTTCCACTGAAACTCAAAGAGTAATAAGAGAAAGATAATGCTAAGGAGCACACTTCGAAACACTAAGTTGACCTATTTTACCTATTCAGCCATAAACATATAGAAATGAGAAATACTTAGAAAAAAGAAAATTATGTGTATGTTTATGTTTTAGTATCAGAATATCACAACGTACTTCTCAAACATACACACTTGCTCCTAATATGTCCTTCACTTTCAAATGTTTTCTGTTTTAATCTGTGTACATAAAAATTAACAATACAGTCTGAGAGTTTCAGTATCCAAAATTAGTTTCATAACTTAAATTTACGGTCTTATTTTTTAATGCTTTTATAAAAATGAAGAAAAAAGAAATCTTTGAATTAAATATACTATCTATTGGAGCTTCGCTCTCCAACAGCCAAACAGATTAAGTCTAATCCATTTAAAATATATGTCAAACTACTGGCCAAGTAAATTAGAGCACACTGGACATATGTAAATTATCTTTTTTTTAATTAAAAAAAAAAAAAAAAGGAAAAAGCAGGAGGACAAGAGTATAGTTTTCTCATAAATTCTACAACAGTTGCTTCCAGACCACTTCTCTGTTGAATCAGTTGGCAAAATCATTCACTTCTCAGGCAGACAACATGCTCTGAATTTAAAAAGCAAGTACAGCACCATGAAAAACAAGATAACACTCAAAATGACAAAATGACAAAAACATTCATAGCCACACTCCTTATAAACAAGACCTCTAGTCAAGTACTAATGCCAGCTAGTGATTGTTTAGGAAAGAAATGGAGGACTGCCTAAATTCTTTGTCCATGTCTGACTGGAAATGCCACATTATAAAAACTGCAATCCTATGGCGAACGTAGTTTACTCAGAGTATTACTTTTTTACTTTTATCAGTCATCATCTGTGACAGAGTTACCAATGCCACCTCTCCTCAGGCTTCAGCAAGATGAAGACATTATCCTTCAGTCTTTTTTTAAAGGTAATCTGTGGAAGTGAACAACACTTACACAGAAATAACCATAAACTGGTGCAATCAGCTATGAAAGAAATGCCCCTAAGCTTGGGCAAAGCAGCTATGCAGTTTCTCCAATTTAATTGGTTCTGCTGAAGGAGATAGACTATATTGCTTTTTATTTCCTCACGGAGTTGTGTCTGTAATTCTACTGCTCTCTAAATTGTATGAAAGCATGTCTTAAAAGACAACATGGTTGTTGACCAGTGCCGTGACTAAAGCATCACAAATATTTCTTTCAGTGATGCAGACCATGCAAGTTCAATATTTCAGAACAAGGTAGATATCCAATAAATTCAATAAATGCTTATAACTTTGGTCTAAACTGTTCATTGCTTCCTGTTTCAGACACACAGACATGCACAGAATATTTTCAACTGAATTCAAGAATAAACCTACACTCCAAAAGAGGCCAACGTACTCTCAGACAGCATTTATAGAGGGAAATTAACACACAGCAAAGTCTTAGTGCATAGTAGTTTACTTAGACCTGTAGCATTTCCTAATCCATCCTCCCTTAGTGTAAACCCCAAAGGAACTACATGTGGAATAACTAACTCACTGAGAATTCTCGTGTAGTTCATGCAACATAATATCATCGTTAATACTTTAAACGCACCTTTTAACAGGTCTCTTAAAAGAAATATTTGACTTATGCCCATACATATGAATCTATAGAAATAACTGATGTACAAGTAAATATACTGTGGATGGTTTTTGTAGCCTGTGAGATCCAGTGCAATTTTCTATGACATACTATAGAACATCCATCACATCCACAAGGGCTTTTCCAGGAAACGCTTAAATTTTAAGGATGATGCTCTTAACAGCAAGTGTAGCAAAAAAAGATCCCAGTGGTTAGGATTAGTATGAGAGGGAACTGCATGAGTGATTCCTAGCATACAGCAACTTAGCTGTGATAAACGTTGGTCTACATCAGCTTTTATTACAGTCTAGAAGACATCTGCTATGCATATGCAGATGTAACTCAGACATAACTTCTTCAACGGCTGCAGACGTGGCAGAACAGTTAAATTTCAAACCCCTGGGAATACAGAGGAATCTACACAAGTAATACAGAAGCTATTCCAATGAAAGAGTGGGGAAAACTTTCAAAGAAACAATTTAGAGGGCTAAACTGAAATGAAGAAAATCCTATCAACTTTGGAAATTGAAACCATTTCTTTACAGTTGTACGTGAAAACAATATATGTATTTATCACAGAAGTGTACAGGCTGGATTTAACAGAATTTTATCTGTAAGATTGTACAAGACTGCAGAGATGGAGGCCTGTTAGATTTAAGTGCTAAATTGCTGATTACAGGAATTCACTTCTTTTTGTTTAGAGTACAAAAGCAAAAGAAAGGCTGCAATACTAAATACATTTTTGAAATCACATGTCATAAAACTGCTTTTTTCCCTCTCACTCTATCTACCATCTATGTGGTAGACCAACTTCAGTTTCGTGGGCTTGGCACAAGAACACGATTTTGCTTTAAGAGTTATCAAAATGTTTGCTTTAAAGACTTTTCTATTGCAATTCAATTTATCATTCTTTCTCTAAGATAACAAAAGACAATTTGTAGTTGGGGAAATCCCTACTTATAATCTACATGAGATACTAATTCAAGTTCCTGAGGGAAAAGTAGATAGAACTACTTAGTTGTGGCGTGATAACTAACAAAATCTTAATGGAATATTGTATTAACATATCAGTACAAACACTCCTAATAGACAACTAGAGAGAAGGTAGAGAACATCTTTTCTTAAGTTGTCATTTAGTTCATAAAGCACTGTACAGAGCTGACAATAAAGCTATTTACTTTCAGGTAAGATGTTCACTGCAGTCATACTTCTCCATTTCAGAGGCACTGAAGAAGAGACAATGAGCTAAAATTTTACTGTTGATGGCTTTTCGTTCTTCCTTTTTCTACTTTTTTTGCTAACTTGATGCTTTATTTTCAGCCTCAGTAAACAAAGCTGATGGTTTGCAAGGGAAAAGATTTTTCGGAAGCTGAGGTAAATAAAAATATATTTTATTCAGATAACAAGTGAGAGAAAACTCCCAAACGCAATTGTTTGGTTGTGTTTCTTATGAGGATATACCTAGACCGGTGTACACTCTTACCAGCAGCTGATCAGAATCACTGATTTACAATTCATTGTTTAAAGGAATTGTTATTGGATATAGAGAACTGCTGTTCTCATTACACGTTGAGATAAAAGTTACTCTCTGGTCTTCATATTATTCTTCAAATAGACAGAAACATCTCTCTTAAAATTCCTTCCTTGTTAGGAATATCTCATACTTGGAAAGATGACTGAAACAGCTCTCTCATTATTTCATTCGTCACCCTCCCATATCATCTGAATTAGAGGAAAGGGCAGATCCTGAGGGAGAGCCAGAAAATAATAGCTCTTCTTATTTTGCAAATGAACAGAAGAAAAATGAACAAAGTGTCAAAGCTTAATAGAAGAAAAAGTTTAATTGAGAGAAACGCTAACCTTCTCTCAGCTCTAATAATTTTGAAGGCATTTAGGCCTCCTTTAAATCTTTCTATGCTCTTAAGTGTCTGAGTTCAGCATGAATAAGCAGGGTGCTGTGGTCTCTCTTTTTACATCAGTTTCATCAAAGCTGTACTTCAACAGAAAGCAGAATTTAAGAAAAAAAAAAAGAAAAAAGACTTGCTTCCCTTCTCAGTTACATGAAATGTCAGAGTCCTTCCCACTTGAAAAAAATAGATATTGTTCTAGAAATGTCATCTGTGCTGTCCGAGTGCAGGTAAGGAATGTAAGAAATGTTATACATCTGACTTAGATTGACTTGGAATTTTTTGTCTGTACTTCTTCCCTTTTTCTGTGTCATACTGGGGCTCTAACTTTTGGTATTATTCCTGCATCTGACATTACTAAAAAACAAAACATTACTATCAAAAACAGATCTATATAAACAGGCAAACATCACATAGAATCAGAGAATTCATAGTCACCAGGATTGACAAAGACCACCTCCAAAACTATCGAGTCCAACCATCCACCAATACTTTCCCGCTGAACTATGTCTCTTAGTACACTAAAGGTTTCTTCAGCACCTTCAGGGATGGAGAGGACATTTTTTTTTTTTTTTTTTTTTTTTTTTTTTTTTTTTTTTTTTTGTTTGCATAGAATCACAGAATTCTTAGAGTTGAAAGAGACCTTTAAAGGTCACCCAATTCAACTCCCCTGCAACAAGCAGGGACACCGCAGCTACATCACGTTGCCCAGAGCCTGATCCAGCCTCGCCTTCAAAGTCTCCAGTCACCACATCTTTAGGCAACCTGTTTCATCCAATGCCTCAATCGCACTCACTGTAAAAGACTTTTTCCTTTATCTAACCTAGATCCACTTTGTTTTTTAACTTCAGAACCATTTCCCCTTGTTTTATCACAACAAACCCTGCTAAAGTCTGTCCCCTTCATTCCTGTAGCTTCCCTTTAAATACTGAAAGATCTCTCTGCTTGTGGAAACAAGAGGGATGAGAGTTATCAATTAGATCATCTTCATTCCTATTGCCTGCTTTGGCTGTCACTAAGGGCATAACACTACTCCCCTTGCTGCAAAACTCTAGCTCTTTCAGGATATTCTGAAGGCACATTACTAAGTTCTTATAGATACATTTCTACATGTACACTTCAATAGTGACAGAGCACAAAGCCTTTTCAGCATTCAGACATGAACATTTGTCAGCACTGAAAAGTTTTACTTCCTAGTGCATACACAGAACTTCTCAGAAATACTGTATCTACTACTGCATAATCGATGAATATACAGATGTTACAATTCTGAAATATACCAGAGAATTTGGCTAAGCAGGCTATTACATCAAAGAAAAAATAGATAGCGTACTTACCCTCACCCTGGGCTCACTGCAAAACTCCAGAGATCTCCAGAAGAAATCCTTTCCTACTGGCAGTCAGCTCTTAAACGTGTCTAGGAGAGGTGCAGCCAGGCACCACCCCTTCCAGCAGCACAGGTGAATTGCCTTCACCTGTGCTCCCATAGCTGACTCATTGCTTGCCTCAGGTGATCAATCAGAGGTTCAGGCCTTGATTCAGCAGCTCCCATAGAACTACTATAAACGATTTACTCTATAAATAATAACAGAAGAGCACTCACTCTCAGAATTGTGAAGAACATTATGTCAAAAAGCAAAATACTTAAACAAGAGGAAACGTCGAGAAAATAGGGCAACAAAAGAGGTTGAAGTCAAAACAAAGCTTTTTTCTAAGTAGAAAAAAATATCACACATACTTTCTTGAAAATGTATACTATCTCTTCCACTGGGGATCAAGCTAGACTTACTCAGAATTCTAACCTGATTTTTCCTGCCATATTCCCAGTTGCTGGACAGTGTGAAGTTTCACTGTGTGTACATAGAAGGATATATTTTTCAATATTTTGTTGTGTACTGTCAATTGGCACCAAAGTTTCGGCATAAGACCATCTCCTGTAGCGTAGCACAAACGCGTGACGCAAAAGAAATGGGACAGGAAACAGATCAGAAGAGAAAGCTGATCATAAATAACAGCAGAGCTCCTCCTGGGTTTGCAAAAGTAAGTAAATTAAACTAAAACCTTGATTTAGTTATTAAAAGACAGGTCCTCAATCTTTTCTCTGTGACCTAAAATTTGCCAAGCACTCGGAACAAAGCCGTTTACTTCATTCATTTGTTAAGCATGTATTTATTTAATTACAAAATAACGTAACTGTGTGAATTTCTATGTAAAATAAATTTCTGTAACATCATTATCAAACATATATTTATGGATACAAAATCAGAGGCTACGAAACACAGAATGTCGGGGATTGGAAGGAATCCTCCCCCCTTCCCCTCCAGAACAGGAACATCTAGGCCAGGTCATATAAGAATAATTATAAAGAAAATAGATTAAAAAAAAAATAAAATAGAAAGTTGGATTTTACATATGAAGTTCACTTACATATGTGCATCACCAGAACTCATTTTCTTCACGCTACGTTTTCCTCAGTATTATACAAACTCCTATGTCGTTCCCTGGAAAAAATCAAAGTGCTTTGAAGAAAAATGAAACTTTTACTTTTTCTCCCCCTACAAACTTAGAAGAATGCAAGCATTATGTTCCTGCTTTCTTTGAGCATGCAAAAGGCAACCACCCACATTTTCCTGTGCCCCAGGTCATTTGTTCCCATTGGTGGGACCTCTGAAGATATTGCTATATCTGTTGCCTACAGTGAGTTAAGCCCACCTAACAATCCACACTCATATCCATAGATGTTGAGGAGACTCCTCCGCTTTTCACAGAGATTATTATCAAACTATCACTCAGTGAAACTATTTGCAAAGCCAGATGTGAAGTGAATACACAAGTGCTAGCATCCAGCACTGTGTAAACACTAATTTCTACTTTCGCTTATTCAATATACTTAGCTGCTTTGTTTATGTTACATTTAGTTTCTGCAGTACACTAATATACTGAAGAATTTTATCATGCCATGCCACATGGCTGTAGACCTAGTAATATTTCACTGAAATTATCCTAATGTTAAGTTTGTGAAATTTTAATTACTTCAGTTCTCTACGAAATCTGGATCTTATGCAGCCACAGCAGAAGCCTGTTGTTCCTATAAAAGCAAAAACACACTATGAAGACTAGCGAGAGCTTACCATAAACTTTTTCTGAACTGCAAGTTCAGAGAGAACTATAAAGGCCAGAGGTGATGAGAGCTGGGCCAGGAAAAGTATTTCTTTAAGCAGCAGACTTCTCAGCTAGTAAAAGAACAGCTGAGAATCAGTATAAAGCATGTCACGATAAAGCAACATCCCTGTCCTATTGTCTCTAATTTTACAACTTACATACCTGTATGTATACTTAGCTTCAAAGCCCACCATTATCTTAGGGGAGCCAGTCCTAAGTGTCAGCTTTCCACGGTGCTGTCTTCCATGAACAATGAATTTCCTTTCAGAATGACAGACGCACAAGAGATTTCGTTTTTTCTGTTGTTGGGGTTTTTTTGCGTCTTTTGTTCCCCCCCCGTTTGCAGATATTACTGACACCTGTAAGAATTTTGTTTATTTAATTTATCATATTTAATGAAGAGATATATTAATTTAAGATCTAAAGATAATTAAGTATATTTATAATACTGGAAACTGTTCAGCCACGGCCAATACCTGTCATCATGTCTATGTCTTCATTTTTCTAAATTCCCCTGAAACCTCCCAAATTCATTTCTTTTAATACCATCATAAATAATCAGTAGTTCGCTCAGTTCATCTCTCTTCCAGATCATTAATGCAAACAGTACATTAAACCACAATGGTTCTCTTTCAGTATTCAAAAACACCACTACTTAATATTTCGCCCTTTTCAAAGATGATGAGTTAGTGATTCAGACTTCACTTTCCATGTTTCATTCTGCTTCTGACCTATGGCATGATTTTAGCTCTCCCCTTACAACTAGTCATTTTTAATGGCTTCTTGTGAAAGATTTGCCAAAGGCTTTTTGAAGGCTTACGCATGTCTACCTACCTCTTTCTCTCACCATTTTATTGACGCCCTCAAGGAACCCTACCACATTAAATTAGAAGCAAATATTTTTCCATTATAAAAACCAGTTTCCTTGTCATATCATAATCCATTAAGTGTTCCATAATTTTATTTTTAAATTCTTACTTTACTCCAACTAAATTATTTACTAAAGATACATTTTTCAAAGATCTCTACGTCCCTATTTCAAGGGCAGATTAAGTATTCTCTACCACTGAACCTTAATTAATCAGTCTCTAGGATTAGGTTTATTGGTTTTAGAAAAGTTCAAGTCCCATCAATGTGTTCCTCTAGAACTTCTGTACGCATCCTGGAAATTGCTACTGCTTATCTCATCATTTGGTTGCAGAACTCCTGCTTTTGTTACTTCACTCTCTAGTAGTGTCTCTTCTTAAACAGCTGAAAAAATAGTACTATTTTTCTCAAAACCAAACATGAATATTTCCAGTGGATGTGCTTAATAGGCATGCATTTAAAAATAGCACCATTGTTCTCTTTGATCACATAAAGATATTTTTAGTTGCTTGGGAAAAAAAAAGGACAGTATTATTATCCTCCTTATCTATTTCTCTGACAAGAAATCCTCAAGTATCTTTTATATAGTGCACCATAAATGAAGACAGACAGTTACGAGACTTCTGTTGACAAGTACTGGTAGTACTCCCATTTGCTCTGATGTGCTGCATGTATTATTAGATTAATATTGCACAAATCACATATGTCACTAAATACCCGTTTTATTCATTAGGAAAATAGATTTGTAAAAAATTCAGTATTTCATCTGTGTGAGCACATTCATTTTCCTAAAATATCTTTAAATATCTTTATCTTTTTTTCTTTTTTCTTTTTTTTTTATTTTTTTCCATTAGCTCTGGTGAAATCAGTTGCGGAGAGAAAGAGACACACTTCTACTGGAAGAAATTTAAGAAGCCAATTACTGGAGTGACATCACATAACTACCTTTCAAATTATTTCTTACCACTTACTTAATATTTCATAACATTTAACCCAAACCAAGAACATGCATATTTATTTCAAAATGGTTAAAGAATATTTTATCCAGTTCAAATTGTACTAATTCTATCAATAATTATATTGTATATCACCTAAAGAATATCCTTCAAAATAAAAAGCACATTCTGAACATGAAAATATCTTATTAAAGGCTTACACTTCCCCAGCACAACCATGCAAATTATTTTAAAATAAATGCATTATTTATCACTTCTATCCAGAATGTATTGGAACAGCGATCTAACCTATGAGCAATATAGGTTAATTTAATAACTTATTTTGGAAATGACGTAACTGAAAGATGTTTTGGAAATTTCACATCTGCAGTACCTTAGGAAAGATTTTGCAACACAGAATAGCCAACAGACATTATTTCTGACTTGCCTACAGCTGCTACTATGACACAAAGTAGTATTGCACTCAAAATGTTACTGATTATGGAAATTACAATAATACATTTTCAACCAAAAAAAAATAAGAATTACATATTTCCCCCCTTCCTACTATCATGCAGAAACTGTTGATAGAAGCAACACCTTCTTACGGGCACTTAAAGCAAAGAAACAAATATTTTCCAGTAGATAAAATATATCACCATGATCCACGCTTCTGTATGTTTCTCTTAAAAACAGTATTTTATACAATTTTGGTACTCAGTATTAAAAATTATTCTGATTTTTCACATAGTGTATTTCATTACATCATTTGTGTATATGTTGTAGAGCATTTCTACGGCTATGTTTAAAATTGTAATAAGCTACTAATCCTATATTAATGTCTAATTTGAATTACCATAGGAGAAGTAACACAACTGAAATGACTGTAGGTACTATCTGGAAGAAACACATCAAGGGCTCCCAGTAGTTCTCCAGAACTGGAGACAAGCTAAACACCAAAATTCAAATCCTATGTCAGCTTTTAGTTCTCCTCAGATTTATTGATATCTGAAACAAAAACTTTGTTGCCAGCTCTGGTGACCAGGAAAAGAATGTGACAAGGATTTCTGTCAGAACTGGACTGAGAGATTTGCCTCACTGAAGGGCTATAACTAGAAGAACCATGTCAAATGGCAAGCATCCAAAGAAGCTATTACATAAATGCTTCAATCAAATTCTGTATCATCTCAATCAATATCTTAAACCTATTTCTTTTTCCTCACCTTTCTGTCACTGTAGGCATATTTGCAGCAGTTCGCTAGCCTTTATGGTTTGGCTGTCTAAACTCTGAAAAAAGAAAAACACTAAAAAAAGTTAGAAACACAAATAAAATACCACCTCTTTATGAGTTGAGAAACAAAACAGTAAATTACACTGTACCTATGAATATGGAGCTGTCGGAGTAGGTTCAGAGAAAAGCCATGAAGGTGATCAGAACACAGGAGCACCTCCCCTCCGGGGACAGCATGAGGGAGCTGAGGCTCTTCAGCCTGGAGAAGAGAAAGCACCTTATTGTGGCCTTCCAGCATCTGAAGGGGACCTACAGGAAAGCTGGGAAGGGACTTTTTAGAAGGGCAGGTAGCAACAGGACAAGGGCTTTAAACTGGAAGAGGATAGTGAATCATGAGAACAGCTTTTCCATACTGTAAGAACAGCCCATCACATAACTTGAGCAAATTAAGCTGAAGGACAGAGGCTCAAGAACAAGAGGCTGCAAAACTTGTTGTGAAGTGAAGATCAGAAAGTAGAATAGATGTCCCATCATTGAAGGTAAGATGGCAAAACAGATGCCTCAGCTCAACGTAACATCAGCGGGAGCTGGTTTGGGCTACCATCCCTTAAAAGGTTGGAAACAGTGAGAATGCATCCCACGACCACCAGAGATGTTACTTCTGCCCACGTCCTTAGAATGTAATGAATATATAGATACATGCTTTGTCTTTAGATATCTAGTCATTTCACTCTTTGGTGTGCAAGTTTGGTGGGAGTAATCCCCCATGCACCCAGTGCTGTAATAAAGGGAATATCTGCTTGATATAACTCTTGTCATGTCAAGTTACTCTGTTGATTTTTTCGGCTTCAGTAGATTTAGGCTAGATGTTGGGAAAACATTCTTTTTTGGGAAGGTGGTGACACACTGGAACTGGTTGCCCAGCGATGTTGTTGATGCCCCCTCCCTGGAAGTGTTCAATGCCAGGCTGGATGGGACTGTGAGCAACCTGGTCTAGAGGGAGGTGTCCCTGTCTATAGCAGGAGTTTAGAACTAGGTGATCTTAAAGGTCCTTTCCAACCCAAACCATTCTATGATATGTATTACACAGAATACCATGTAGCTTCACTGGTTTTAAAATAAAATTCAATTAATAAAAATACAAAACTGTGTTTTTAAATACTGCTTGCATTATGCACATCTATTCCCTGAAAAATGGTTCCTGAATGCTGGCTCCAGATTTCATCCAATTAATTAATTTTATTGTTTACATGGCTTAAATTTTACTTGTATTTCATTCATTCAGAACTTAGTTATGCACTTCTGTTTCAGCTCACTTCTCCCGCCAACCTTTCCTACAAATGATGCCTACACAGATAACTTTTACATGCTTCTGGTAAAATTGTTAAGGATGCATTTTACTACACCAAATTATAAAGTATAGCAGAGCAAGAAACTCTTCACATTCTGATTTAGCACAAACACAGGAGTAGAAATCTACAAAATGATAACATTCTCTTTTTCCTCTGCATTTGATTTCATTGAGTAAATAGTATTTCAGATGAAAATCAAAAATAGAAAACTGATATGCGTTATTCAAATGCACATTTTCTTTCTCATTTACTTGAAAAATCTTTTTCCTTTTCTTCTTCCCCAAACCTTAAGAGTACCAGTGAGTCACCTGCAGAACTAGAAGGCCATAGCAGTTTAGCTTCTCCAGACATTTCATCTAAGGTACTAGCGAGATTAGGAAACACATTAAGCCTATTCAGCAAATGATCCAAGCCACAAAAACAAAGGTTTTGGGTAGATTCAAGCAGAATTCAATCTAGCAATGAGTAATGAACAAAAACCACACAGATTTAAAAACTCAGAGTGCAACTTACCATTTTCTTACACTGGTCTAAACCATTCTTGGATGTATCCTTTTCATGCGTTGAGGCAGAGTGTGCCTTTTTCTAACGCTTGATGAATACTTCATGATACTTCATCTTTGCTTACTGGCGAAAGTAGCATTAAAAATACCTTCAGAGATTTGGTTGGTCATTCATGTTCACACATGGCCCTCAGAGACCCACTTTGTCAGAGTCTGCTGCTTGACCTCTCTGGGGCAGAATAAAAGGTATCTGGTTTGCTATCTAAGAGAGCAAGACAAAGAACTCTTTATCTACTCTCATCTGCCATCTTTACTGACCTAGCTGAAGAAATACCCTACAAGCAGATGCATCTACCCAGGAAATTCATTACAAGATATTCTTTACCAAGAACGGTGTGGTCCAACAGAAACAAGCAGCACTGGAGGCTGTAAGAGACTCAGTCCAGTGATCATCACATTTATGTATGTTACATCTGATATCATTTTATGTTGGATCTGGAACCTAGTTGTTCCCTTCTACATGCTCAAATCTAATATAATCACTTTCAGATGTGTTCCTATGACATACATCAGTTTTGTAGGCTGAACTATCTCCAGCACTAAATATCTTCTTCTTGAGCATCTGCAGAATTTCTAATACATAAATAAGATCTAGTAGGAAGTAAATAAATATATTTTGTAAGGTGTAAGAGGAAATGGAAAGTAATGTGTAGCTGAAAAGAGGAATTATAGGGAATATGGGGAACAAGGAAATAAGAGAACAAGAGAAAAATCCTGCAAGATAATGGCAGAAGAAATTGAAATGCTACCATTTTCTCCTGGGCTGTCAGAAGAAAACAGGCAATAAGGATATTTTATTCAGCTTCCTATATTTCCTCAAAACATCAGAATTGTATGACTTAAATTATGAAAAAAAAAAAAAAAAAAAAAAAATCTGAACAAAGTCCTGAGGACGATTAGCCAGAAAATCTTATTCCCCTCCAAGAAGTGGAAGCCCTGTTGCTTGTGATTTAAGAAAGTTCTGGACAAAACACTTCAAAATGCACAATAAGGAACACTTGTGAAATAGCAGGAGATTAACACAATGATCCAATAGGTGTCTTCCTCCTCTGGCTTCAATCATTCTGTTTAAACTGTTCTTTAGATTTCTGGAGTCGTAATTGAATCAAGTCGAGCTACTGCACAAGGATAAGCTTTTGAAAAATGAATTCATTCATCCATCCTACAACTCTCTCCACGAGCCAAATTTATTTGTGCAGGGTATTGAAATCAACACAAGATCTTTGAGTAGCTGCTGTTTGTGATTCATTTTCAGAAAGAGATGTCAGTTCTTTGGGAATCAACTACCCAGAGGGCTTCAAAGCTCCCAAAACACCTGAGCACCTATTGTCCATTAGCCTCTACTGCAATCACGTAACACAGTATAGACTACAGTGCTATATGGGCCAAGTACTGCTTTCAAGTGCAGCAACACGAATTAGAACAGAATTTACTTCCAGCTCCTATTGCCATTAAGTGATAAAAACCTTGGAAGACAACTAGAGTCCTCCATAGGAAAACGAGCATTTTAATGTTTGTGATATCTCTATAATCTCTGACAAAGGAGTGCTATCAGGACTTAAATTTGTTGTTTCAAGCTTCCTGTTTTCCCTTACTGTTTCTATATTTTTTCAAGAGTTGATTGAAAAAAGCTCAAGAAGTAACCACTTGGAACAAATGAGAGCCTTTTATTTCTCAGCTTAAAACTGCAGTACTGTAAATTATATCCCAGAGGGACATATTATTAATCACAAAAGAGAACTCTGCATCTAAGTTATGAACTAAGCCATAATAAGAGTGCTACAAAAAAAAATCACCATGGCAGAAAGTTAAGCCATTTTAGTGAGTGGCATGGTAACTCAGTATGGGGACCATTTCTAATACAGGATTACTGCTGCCAGTTTTTAATACATCCACCAGGATTAGAAAGTATAGCAGCAAGTTTTCTTTAATAATTACTCTGGTGCTTTGAAAAAAAGAGTTCTTTACGTGACAAGCAAGAAACCATTGTTTATCCTCAGTGTAAGGTCCAACATCACAATCCAGGAAGGTCCTTAACTAAGACTAACCCTAAATACATAAGAGATCTCACTGCACTGAAAAGTCAGCCCGCAGATAATCTTATAAAAGAGTTGATGTATTGGCTTCTTTACATGAAATCAAGACATTTTCTCTCCATCTGTTGTAAAGTGTGAAGGATAACTGATTATATATAAAACAGCATGGTAAGGTCCTGGTACCAAATCATGCTGTCTGCTTTAGCAGCAAAGGAGCCTGGTGCGCTCTCCCCTCATTCTTCCAGCCAGTAACAATTTGTCAATCAGAATGTGCTGATAGAAAGACTCTAACTGCTCCCAGATTATGTCATTTTTGCTCTTAAATACAACACTTCCCACCAGACCACATGGAAAAATGCCCTATTTATTTAAAAGTACTGAAACTTTACTGCAAAGCTCATTTAGTTTTTGCTCTGTTTGACTGTTAGTCTGCTGTTACAGGTACATCAAGCACCATCCTGGCTAACAACCTGCATTCCAGCCCCACAAGTACAAATGTGCCTCTGGCATCCATAATTAATCTTCTATCACAGATGCACTGGGCACTGAATTAACATTAAAGACAGTATAAGCATTAATATTTGATTTTGCAATGCATGGTATAGGTCACAATATGATTGAATTTCCAAGTGTGAAGGAAAAGATATGCTAAACGAATGTTTTGCATGAGCCCATACATTGCAGAGAATGCCTCATAAAAATCATAGAATATCTGAGTTAGAAGAGGCTCTTAAAGGCCATCTAGTTCAGCTCCCCTGCAACGGACAAGAATATGTACAGCAGGTGCTCAGAGCCCCATTCAGCCTGACCTTAGATGCCCTCAGGGACAGGGCATCCACCACCTCTCTGGACAGCTTGTTACAGTGGCTCAGTACTATCCAACCTAAATCTTACCTCTTTCAACTTAAAACTGCTTCCCCTTGTCCTGCCATTATCTACCATTTCAAAAAGTTGACTCCCCTCCTGTTTGTAGGCTCACTTTAGGTATTGAAAGGCTGCAATGAGGTCAGCCCACAGCCTTCTTTTCTCCATGCTGAACAAGCCCAGCTCCCTCAGCCTGTCTTCGCAGGGGAGGTGCTCCAATCCCCTGATCATCTTTGTGGCTCTGCTCTGGATCCTCTCCAACAGCTCCATGTCTTTCTCGTACTGGGACCCCAGATCTAGACACAGTACTTCAGATGGGGTCTCACGAGGGCAAAGTAGAGAGGGTCACGTCCTGCCGAATTGAATATTATGAATGATCTTTCCAAGCTGGAGCCAAGAAGGGAACCTGCTTACTATGGTAGGACTCAATACCTCCCATTTAAAAATCAAGTAACTGGTCAAGGGGACAATAAGAAGGAAAGGCAAGTAAGAAAACTGTACAGCAGATACACTTTAAAGGTGAAAGAGAAAAAAATAAGAACAGCTAATATAGGATGATTTTATTGGTTCAATTGTTAGCCAGACTGTTTGAAAGCCAGATATTGGTCACTTTTTTGCCTCTTATATACACATTCTATACCTTGGCCTTATTGACACATGTTTTCATAATCCAGAAACATACTATTATACCCAGTCTGTTTTAATATACGAAACTACTAAAACTGTTCATGCAAATTAGAATGCAGTAAGCAAAAAAATAAAAATCTCTGGTGAAAAATTCCAGGTCATTACAAGTGAAAGAATCTTTCAAAAAGGCAACTGCAAAAGGAAGACTTACCAAATTCTTTTCTTATTTGTAATGCTGCTCCATTTGTAAAACATTAAATATGGAATGATAGTGAACCTATTATTACTGCCATTGACAGTCTGAAAAAACATACTAATCACAGACGATTAAGAGAGTACTCAAAATATACTTACTGTTTCTCCACGAGTTTTTCTTCTCAGTGTTATCACATCATAGTTAATAATTTTCAGTGGGTTTTTTACTTTAACGAGCTTCTTTAATGAGGAAACCTATTAACATTCACACTTGGGAAGTAAAATATCACCCCAGCCTATGAGCAAATGAATCTTATTCCCTTTGGAAACTATTAGAAAATCTGTATATGCCTTTGTTTGATAATCATTGCATCATGAGAGGATCAGAAAGTTTGATGTTACTATGCAAGCAAGATGCTTGCCACACCTTGTGATTTACCTCCTAATTAGTCTCCTTTGTTTTACCACAGGACGCTGCTGTTTCACCACCTGCACTGAAAGACCGTAACTCCAAGGCAATGCATTTAGCTTTACCCTTCAAACAGGATTCCAGTGAAAAAATTGTAGTTCTGTGAATTTGTGCAAGAACACACGTCTGCAATGCAACAGAAGTTCAAGAGAAAAGGATCACACAAAATTCAGTCTCGATTGTTATCACGGTAACACAAATACTCTATATATAGTGGAAAAGAGGAAATACCCACTAATTGGTAGAAGATCTTCTAACGTGGCTTGCTCTTCCACCCATAATTTTGAGTAATAAATGCTGATGAAGCATCAAACAACCTTGTCTAAGTTATCCATTCAATGTTTTTATTTAAACACAATCTAGATGTCCAGCACTCCAGAAAGCATTCATGAGTAAAGAGTGGCTGAAGTGATAACATAACCAATTCACAGAGTAAATACAGAAAGAGTAGGACAGTAATGGAGGAAAGTTGGCAGCAAAAAAAAAAAAAAAAAAAAAAAAAAAAAACCAAAACAAAAGAAGAACAAACATCAAGATGAATATGCTGAACCTTACTGGAGTTTCAGAAAGGAATACAGGTTTCATAGCAGAATATACAGGAAGGTCTGGAGCATAATAATCAGAATATGTCAGGAAACTAGCCACATTTTTCTACTTTATCCTGAAAATCAATTTAGAGATAACTTCACTATGACATCCAAACACTTCATAATATTCTTTTCAGTGGGTCACTGCAACCTAAGTCTCTGAAGTTAATTTTATTTCATTTTCTTCTCTACCTTATTTAACCTACGAGTTTTCTCTTTCAAGTAATCCAGTTTTCTTTTTCTTTCCATTCTTAGTTTTGTGCTTTGACTTCTCTACTTAAACTTTCCTTCCTAGCATGTGCAGCCAAACACACTTCTTCCTCTAAGAGGACTTGCCACTTTCATTTAAGCTTCAGGTTGACAAGCATGAAAACACAGGCTTAATTTTAAAGTTTAAACTTCAGGGAGATTAAATGTACTTTGAGTGGTTGCTTTGGATTGGGACGTCAGATTCACAACTACAACCCCAGGCTCTTTCAAGTTGTTCAGACAATAATTAATACATTTATAAGAATAGTATGTATATATATATATATTATATATATATATATATACACACGTACATAACACACTATTTATATATAGAGAGAGAAATTTTATTCCATACCTCCAATTCCTTCTCACTAAAAAGCATTAGTAGTTAACAATTGATTTTTAAGAACCAACTCAGCAGATGATGGAAACACACAAGATAGAGATAGCTTACTTAATGTGCTTTTACTAGTATTTGTTAAATGGAAAACATAACTAATATTAGTAATCACTCAGATGAAACATACAACTAAGCCCAATAGCTGCTCTTACAATTTCATTTTAAGTAATAAAATAATGACTTTTTTTCTTGAACTTCGTACAAAGCTGTTTTTCAGGCCATTGAACATGTCACCAAACTAAAAACATGTATTTACTTTGCATTTGCAAATAGTGCATAATCTCATATTCGTACATGACACCATGGGGCAAATATACATATACATATATATATATAATTTGAGTCACAAAAATCTCTAACTATAAATCTTAATCTTGTTATATTCACTAGATTTCTCTTCCAGAATACCAGAACAGATTTATTTTTTTGCCACCCTTGTGTCTTGATGTTCTTGTTTTGCTTCCAAAACACCATATATGAATTGGTGGATTAGTTATTTAGCTCTCGTAGCTAATACACGAAGACATGAGCAGCAAAATTAAAAGCCTTTTGAAGGTGTATGTGGTTTACCCATTTTACAGGGTAAAATGAATGTAGGACTTAATCACAGAATATCCTGATTTTGAAGGGACCTACAAGAATCATGAAGTTCACCTCCTAGCTCCACACAAGACCATAAAAAAGCCAGACCCTATCCCTGAGATGGCTGTCCAAATCATGTGTCCAATATAACATTAAGCGTTGCTCAAGTTGCACAGTGTACAATTGCATTAGAAACATTTTTCAAAAGATTTTACCTGCTAGAAAGAGAACTCTCGCATTTTTCAAGGCATATTATGTAGCAGCTAAAGGAAATCTGACTATAGTAAAAAAAAAAAAAAAAAAAAAAAAAAAAAAAAAAAAAAAAATTTCAAAAAAAAAAAAAAAAAAAGAACTCCATATAAGCATTTTAAGAGCTTTGGGGGAAAAGAAAGTCACGTTCCTCTAAACTCCTTTTCCTAGTTTATTCTAGTTAAACTTTTCCATCCAAAAAGTATTAAGTAACTTCTATTCTAATGCCAGTGGGCTGTTCAGCATCTCGAAGCAAGGAGAAAAAGATGAACACCAGCTGTGCCTGAAAGTTCTCTCTTGCATATGAATTTTCACATGAAATAGGAAAACAAGCCTAGTTATATATATATATTTTATATATATGTTTTATATATATATATATATATATAAAACAATCCCCAGACGTAAAAGTAAGCTGTGCTATTGTATTAGAAAAACTGAATGCAATAGCACAAAAAATTAGTGAAAAAATCCCATTCAAAATAATAAATACATGTGAAAAAATTCTAAGTTATAATCCCTATCTATAAATCTATTGCACATGTTAATATTTGCAGATGTAAATTTGTCTCATGCCATAAATGTTCATCGCATTGATAAATCACTAAACTGCAAAAATAAGTCACATTTATGGAATATATTCTACTACCTTTCAATTCTGTAAATAAAATGAGAAAGAAAATCAAATATAATGCAGACCACCGGAAGATATTGCATAAAAGCACGAATACATAGCTAAGATTACAAATTATATTAAATCCAGGACACAACTTCATCAATGCTCTTCAGAAGCACTGTGAATGACTAACATACTCGAGGAAGCAGAACTTACAATGCCACATCTTTCTCATTATTGGACATCACTCAATAGTCCCACAAAGAGACAGCATATAGTAATTCATTCAATTAGCAGATTTCTGGTGCAACTATACCAATATTCAGCAGTTTTCAAATGTTTTACACTATGTAATATGTAGTAATAGTAGAAAATAACGGATGGTATTGGATTGAATACAAACAAGTAATTCATTGTGGCATTCAGGCATATTTATAAAACTATCAATAGAATCAACTCTGAAGTCGCAAAGAAGTGAGTAAAATTTTGTAAATAAACGGTTTCTACTATGGAACCATATCCAGTGTTTTATCCTTTGTGAAGCCAGAAGTTGGACTCAATGATCCCTGTGGATACCTTCCAAAACTATAGGATATCTATGATTCTATGATTTTGATGTTTATTATCTGTTACAACCCAGAACAACAAACTTGTTTTTCACGTTTTCCCCACTTCGAAACTAAAATATTTCCATTAGAAATAAGAATACATTGTTGACTGTAAAGATAATAAACTAAATATAAACTTGCAGACAAGGCTGAAGGTAATTTAAAACCCACATGATTCTATATATTAATATATTGTTTCCCAGTGTGAAGTGAAATTACAACTTTGTGCCATACTGCAAAATTGATCAAATGGACCAGTGTGGACTTTCAGTTTCCATTTTTTTCAGAGAAGGTTTTTCAGCCTTTGCCTAACATGAGATAACTACTCTACATAGGATTGCCTCAACTATAGTTTTATTAGGTTTTTGATCCTAGTAATCTGTAAGAGAAATAGATAGCACATTAAGAACACCACCAGAACACATTTTCGCACTGATACTCCAAGCATATATACTTCAGTATTTGGCACCAGTTTAGAGTAGATATAACACAAGGCAGTCAGAAACCCACATTTACTTCCCAGCAACTTTCATAGTTACACTTACATAGGAACAGAAAACTGACTCATTTTCTATTAAGAAGAAGGAAAAAAAAAGACTTCATTTTGTTTTAGGAAGAAAAATACAAGAGGAGAAAGAAATAACCTCTGGCAGATATCAGTGAAAATGCATGCATCAACCGTGACCATTCTGACAAGGAACAGGAGCTGTAGGTAGGACAGACTCTCTCCAGTTATGCATAATCAAAAATGTCATCTGAAGGCTTGCTCTCACAGACTCTGTTTCTAGGAGAAAATAAGCACTCAGATGGGAAAGAAGTTTTTTTTCAAAAAGATTTATATTGTCAGATGTATAAATCTTTTATTCTTTAAAAATCACTACTTCATTTATCCAAGAAGCATTCAGAGAATTGGATGGGAAAATCTGCATGACTCAAAAATTACCAGAAATAGAGACAATTTCTTAGAAATTGAATAGTCTCTTGAATAAATAAAAGGAAATCCTGAACTCACCGAATCACAGAGTTAGAACGGTCCTTTGGAGATCACTGAATCCAACCCCCTGCTAGAGTATTACAGGAAAGCATCCAAGTTTTTAATGTCTCCAGTGGAAGAGACGCTAGAGATACTCTGGATAGTCTGTTCTAGTGCTCTGTCACTCTCAAGGTAAACAAGTTTATCACATTCAGATGGAACTTCCTGTGTTCTAGTTTGTGCCCACAGCCCCTTGTTCTGTCTCTGGGCACCACCAAAAAGAACATGGCCTCATCCACTCGACATCTACCCTTTACATATTTACTTTGATAAGATCCCTCTCAGCCTTTCGTTCTCCAAGCTGTACAATCCCACGTCCCTCAGCCATTCCTCATAAGGGAGATGTTCTGGCATTGCAATCATCCACAAAGCCCAGTGCTGGATTATCTAGAAGCTCCCCATCATTCTTGAACTGGAAAGCCAAGAACTGGACACAAGACTCCAGATGCAGCCTCATAAGTGCAGAGTATATGAGGAAAATCACCTTCCCCCTTCTGATACACCTCAACTACTGAGCAGACTGTGGACATATTCTAGCATGGTATTTTTACTTGAAAAAAATACACTTGCAATATGTACAAAATACCTACATTTGTCACTACGAAGAATTAATTATGTCTCCAGCATAGCTGGCTATGGCAGCCCTCTGGACAAAGGAAGAAGGAACATTTTTAGGCTTTTTCCTTGTCCTCAGTTTTCTGAATTTAGTTTTATTTACTTTTTTCCCCTAAAGAAGTCTGAAATATTCTGAAAGGAACACACCAAGCATTCCGTCCTACAAAATCACTAGTTCGTTTCGATGAGAAATGACAAACATCCCTCAAACTCCCAGCTGTATTTCTTCGTTTGTCATTAGCTGCTCAAACTTATACTGATCTGCACAGACTTAACAATGCTGCCAGTCAGGAAGGTGTTTGGTAATGCATGATCTTTTAGTAAACAGAAAGTGACTCTCAAAGTTCATGCCAGAGGCACACACACAGTTATTGATTTGCATTCAGACCATTATTCGCTCTATTTATCTTATCAACAGAAAGGAGCCTGATATCTATCTGTTAAGCAGGTATACAGGGAGAAGTTTCTGGCTGTAGACTGTTTTTTATCTAGTTTTGAGTCACATAAAGAGACTGCAAATTCAAGATTAAGAGGTTTATAAATGAGGAGTCTGAACTTTTAAATTTTTTAGCTGTAAGATTTGATCCAAAAAGTGTTCTATATGATAGCTTTAGAATAAAAAATCTGGGCTTTCAGCTTCCTCTGAATGTTTAAAAACAAAGCAAAACCAAAAACAGCTATGAATCCAGGCTAGAACTAGCAGCCAGGGATAGAGACAGATTTTGCTGCCGTAACTTACAAACGTCCTTTTTTTACTATTATTCTTGAAAGTATACCTTAGACTTACTGGACGTCAATGTCATTTACACTTGGAAATGATTCTTGATCCCAAACCTGAATTGACAAACCTTAAAGACAGAAATATTTAAATTTAGTATGGTTGATAGTACAAACTTGCTATTACTAAGGAAATTAACATTAATTACAATACAGCATCACGTGTTACACCTCATATTCTTCTCTCAGATCTCCTCTTAAAGACCCTTAAAAGAATTCATTTACTTAAGATCTACAGTAAATGTTAAGAATGTCAGACCCTCAAAGGTCATTGTAGCCTGGAAAAACAAGTGCATTTCTCTGGTGGAGGAGTAAACATTAATAAAGATTAGGGAACAACAGTTAAGTAATCAAGGAAAGCAATGCAAAGCAGTCCCAGCAGAGACAGATGCTGTCTTCTACACCCTTATCTGCATTAGCTATTGATTAATTGTTTATCTTGATTTCCTTCCTTCACAAACTTCTTTTATGAGACATATGAAATTACACAGGATATGAAGCAGACTATTAAAGGAAAATTTTGTCAATTTATTCTGTCTGATTAGCTAAAAACCTTCATTGCAATATAAATTGAATTCATTATCCCTCTGCTAGAGTTTAACTCAAACATAAAATGCGTGGAATAAACTGTTGATCTTGAAATTAGACTGCTTTGCTTTTCTTCAACAGTTCAACTTTTCTTTCCCAATCAGTGCAAGTAAGAATAGGCTTACCTAAATATTTTTTTTAAATTGATAGAAACATTTTCCAGATAAAACCAACCCCAACCCCAAAAAGAATAATGGGACAATACATTTTTATGAAATGCTTGTAGCTGTGGAATTTTTACATCAAATAAGTTCTTAGCCTTTTTTTTCCAACTTAAATTTTTATTATTATTATTCTAATAATTGATTTTCTAACAAGCTGCTAAATTCACTTCCTCAGAACAACGCAGTTATAAGTAGTAGACAGTTTCCTCTTAAAAGAGAAAAATACACTTTTAATTAACACCTTAATCCTATAATGTATCTCTTCATTTTTATGTCTAATTCTATGCAAAAATGATCTGTTTTATTCTGGGCTGAGCTCTGAGTCTTTCTTGTCTTTGAATTTTCCAGGCTCTTAATATAGTAGAATATTGCATATTCACCAATATTTTGGACTGAAAATAAAGTCGTCTCTCACCTTACCTCTAAAAATACCCTCATTACAATTTATAAAACAGTATGTAAAAATTACACTAACCTAACCTGTGCATCTGTAAGGTTATAAATAGTAAAGGAAGGGGGACACGATCTCATTTTTATGAATTAAAAGTTTTCCTGTACCTCTAGGTACAACACATCCTACAATTTAGCTTCATTTTTGGCAGTACCATACCACAATGACTACCACTGTTATGCATTCACGTAATGAAAAACTTAAGAATCCTGGAATTAATCCTTAAGAATCCTGATTTTATTTTTCCTAGTACGATGCTATATTTTAGCTTCAGGAGAAAAATGTCGATGACATCTTGATGTTTAAGTTGTTGCTGAGCCATGTTGTACAGAGCCAAGGATATTACAAGTATGCAGCTTCTTGAACTGCCCTGCCAGCAAGGGGACCGGGTGGAGAGGGGGGGGTTGGAGGGTGGCACAAGTTCTTGGAATAGGACAGAGGCAGGATGGCTGACCTACACTGGCCAAAGGAATATTCCATATTGTACAGCATCATGAAAAAATATTTTTGAAAAACTGTGGAGAATTTACCAGAGGGGCTACTGCTGCTCAGGGACTGATTGCACATCAGCCAGCAGTTGGTGAGCAATTGCATTGCACTTTACTTGTATTGTAAATATATATTACTACAATTACTATTACTATTTTCCTTTTCTGTTTTAGTAAATAGTTTTTATCTCAACCTATGAGTTCTACTGCTCTTTTTTTTCCCCTAGTTCTCTCCCATCCCCCAGCAGAGGCTGCGAGAAGAGTGAATGAAAGGCTGTATGGCACTAAGCTTGTTGCAGAGTTAAACCACAGTAATTATTCACAGCCAAGTCAGACTGCAGAAGATAGAAAATTTTGATTAGACACTATACAAATCTAGGTTCTATTTGCCATGCTACCCCAGTAATTCATATATTTGAGGCAGTAGCAATCTATAGGAAGCAGCAAAACCAATCAGGAGTCTTGCAGTTTTGGAGAAAAGTGCCCATTGTTTCTCAGGAATGATCTTTGCCAGTTCAGAGATTCCAGAGCAATTTTCCTCTGGAGAAATATATCTTATGACGTAATATTTTCTGCACAATTGTAGCTACACAACTAATCAAATCAAACTTGTTAAGAATCACTTCATTACTGTACCACCAGGCCAAAATTAGATAAATTTCATTGTTCATTTTAATGTAATAATGTAATACACTTTCATATTTGGAACGCATGTCAGTTCAGTTTGATGAGATACTGGTTGTAAAACAACACCACACCTCTTTCCCCCAGTACTCCTGGTATGAAATGTGAAAGCAGCATAAAAAAATATTTCCAACTGGAATAGGGACAAAATCAAAGGAGAAGTAATTCTAGCCAATTGTTTAGAAACCAACCAAATCACATACATATATGTTTTGTGTACTCTACTGATGCTTGACAGATGAGCGATATTTGATGACAAGCACAAGTGATACCTGACATGTATGTTCAAATACTACTGCTCTTAATTGAGTCTAAAGAGAAAAGTTCTGCACACACAGTCTACCTGTGATAAACTTCTTAAACTAGACTAAATAAAAGTCAGGATAATTTGGAAGTATCAGAATTACAATCACAACTACATTTCTTTTACCAAGTACTTTAATGAACAAAATCCCACGACAGTCAAGAAACACGTACTTTGGATCCATTTAAATATGAGGCTAGCTGTGACATTCTGCAACTAATTTATGAACTGTACAGTTTTAAGCAAGCCTCAAACAATGCAATCAAAAAGAAATTCAGTAGTTCTGTTTTGAATAAACCTGCTTTCCCTGAAATACTTGATTTCTCAAGAGTCATTGAGAACTTTCTCTTGCAGGTTAACTTCATGAATGCGATAAGGTCTTACATACTTATGAATAACATTAGCTCACGGTATTAGTATACTAACATTCATGCACACTCCAATTTCTATTTAGGAATTTTACATTACACAGGTCACTTTTATTCTCATGAGAGAAATTACTTTCAAGCTATTGGGATTAACTGTTGTTCTCCACAAAATATTAACTTAATTTTTATTTTTTTTTTTTGAGATCCTTCGCATAAACAAGTCGCTGCAAGAATCAAAGTGTCCAACTAAGAAAATGGCAAATTAAGAGCCCACTCAAAGAAACTTTGGCTGCGATGTTGAGGAAGGACACCAGCAAGAGGACAGCTTGAGTAGCATGAAACTACAGCTAAATTAGAGGCTGGTGAAGACTGATGCATTGGAACATACACTGCACTTTTCCAGCCAAACTCAATTCATATGAGCATGTCTTTAACTGCTTAGATTTGGACAAGCTACTTATTTCACATCATCAACTTCAAGAAGGGCAAAAGCCTCCTGTTGTGTTTGTTTTTATTTTCCTGTTTGTTACTGCTGTTTAAGTAAGCATTTATTTTTTAAAAATTAACTCCCTGTAGAACACACGACAAAACGCAGGAAAAAAAAAGTTTTAGAACTACCTAGTTCAAGTAGACGAATGATATTTGTAATTCTTCCTTCATTCTAGACCCTACCAAATATTTCCAAGTTCAATTACATTTTGCAATCTGTTTTAAATCTCATCATGGGATTCTACAAAGATTTGGGGTCAAGATTTAAGTATCGTAAGGTAGCACATTCTCTTACATGTTGTCTGATATTAAGATTCTGCTATGACTGTTTCATTGTTTTAAAATTCTTCAAGGTGTTTTACAATAAAGACTCAGACTTTATTGTTGTTGTCCACTTCATTCAGTCATAGGCATCTCAGGATAAAAGATGGAATTTGAATTGATTATCCAGAAGGCAACCTTCTTGCAATTCTCTGATTACCAGGACTAGAAAAGAAACATTTAGGAACACGTAGAGTAGATGACAATATATCTATTGGCTTTATAATTCACAAATAATATAACTCACATGAGGCTAATTCACAGATGTTTCTGTTGTACTACACAAACATATATCTAACCTACCTCTCATGTTACCTTTAGAGAGTGCATTAATTAGATGCTTGTCAATTCGCTTTGTTATGGCACTGTCACACAATGTAAGGAAAATCATTTTAAAAGATATCTCAGTCAGTCAAGTATAGCTATTTTAAACTTTTTTTTTTTTTTCCCCCCCCCTTCACGGTCAAATTGCATCTATAGCCATTCATCTCCAAATCTGAAGATGCTTCTCACTCATGAATTGTCACCTACAAGAAACTTTTCTCCTATTAGCACCCCATAGCATAAAATTGCCTAAAACTTTTTAACCTTCCTTCATCTTCATACACGATAGCATCTGTCTCAGAGCAAACAAACTACATTCTTTTCCCTGTCATAATTTTTTTTTTATTACTTATCTTTGTTAACTCCCTTTTAGGGACTGATGACATGAGAGAAACAAAACTGTACCAGCAGATGGTCAGGTGGACACCAGGAAATATTTCCGTACCATGAGGGCGATCAAACGCTTGAAGAGGTTTCCTAAAGAAGCAGCTGATGCCTCATGCCTGTCAGCGTTCAAGAGACCCTGAAGCACTCAGGAGTTGGGCATGGTGATCTCTGCAGGTCCTTTCCAATTGAACTATAATAATCTATTGTAGCATGCATCGCGTTTCTCTTGTTAATACCAACTATATATCTTGCAGGTCCATTCTTTTTCACTTTCTTCAGAAAGATTATGCTACCATCACCTTTAAGAATTAAATCATTCAAGCATGCAAGGATATTTTTACAATTGTTCAAACTGGAACTTTTAGCTTCAGCACACTGATGGGACTAAACATCCTCCTAGCTCCTCTTTTTCATTAAACTTCATTTGATTAATAACATAAAAAAAAAGTGCTTGTTTTCTATCACTGAAAAAAAAAAATCACACCTGCTAAGACCTGCCTTATTTTCACCATTCTTCAGCATTTAGAATGTAATTCAGTTATGTAATTGTTCAGCACAGAAAGAAGTAAAATTGATTTGTGTTGAGGGACATGGTTTACTAGGAGCTATTGGGAATAGGTGAACGGTTGAACTGGGTGATCTTCTAGGTCTTTTCCAACCTTGGTGATTCTATGATTCTAACATGCTCTTGACAATACCAAGCCAACTATTTAGAGACAGGCCAATAGCCACATACAAAAAGAAGAGTTGCGCTCATCCAACCAGTGAAGGGACTCTTTAGCTATACAACACCCATTTGCAAGAAGCAGCCCAGATCAAAGAGCTTTCCTCTCTTCAGCAGGTGGGACTTAAATGAACCAAGGGTGGTCTAGCCCTACTGATCACACAAATATCACAGGTATAAATTATTTGCCTGCACTCCTGTGGCCACCAACAGCCCTTCACCAGGTGCTCATTCACGAGTTCAAGCCCTGACCTAACATTTCCCATATATATTTAGGACTTTTTTCTCTTGTCATGCTGAAATACGTGTTCCACAGTTAATCACGCTCTTTGAAGTAAGGGCTTTTAGAAAGATTTTTGAAATTATTTTCAAAGTCTAAAGTGTCTAATTACAGTTCCTTGTTACTCAGAACAGCAAAGCTGCTGAGAATGTAAATTTCATAGTTTCAAATACTCATGCATTTCCAATGCCTGCATTTACACTAAGGAGAAAAATCAGCCTTTTTTTGAGCTAGGGATAACATCATTTGCTTACCTTCGTGAGTGTTCTGGAACTTCATTGAGAATGCTGGGAAATGCATTGCGAGCCGTTTTTAGCACTTGTACAGGAGAAGAAATAGGAATTGCATGAGCAGTCATTGCTCCTTTTATAACGGCTCAGTGCTTAAAACTGTAGCATTACATTTCTTTTTATATAGATTTTCAAAGCAAAAATAGGATATAGCATTAGAAAAAAATTGTGATTTGTGTGATCCTCAGAAACCATGAAAACAGTAACACTCTTCTCCCTCAAACATCCTCTCAATCTTCCTGCATGCAGGTTGTTGTTGTTGCTGTTGTTTTGTTTTGTTTTTACCCTACTGTAGGCTTGGTTATTTTTTACATCACTGCCACCAAACCTTAAGCAAAACAGTAAAAAAAGACCTGATCAGTGTTTGCCTGCTTTTCTGAAAGTTATCACACTTACATAGAGCCTGTTTATACTGCAAAAACCCTATCTATGCACGTACTTCAGAATATATCTTTTCAGTGTTATTTATAAGCATGAATTCTTTGCAGGTCTTCTGTAACCACACATAAGGATAAAAATTGTGTTTCTGTTTACTCAGAGTAGAGCTCATTTAAATCTGCAGGAAGGCACCAGTATTCTGAAGAACTCACAAGTCACTGAAAAGAGCAAAGGTCAATGGTGTACAAAGTCAAATACATGATCCCACTGTTCCCCCTTCCCTCTTACTCTTCCAGAGCTGCTGCAAATCGGAAACAGCATAGCTATGAACAAGAGAAAGAGCAAGGAAGCAAGCTAAATGAGAGCAGGTTTTCTGATGGGCTGAGAAACCATGCCAAGTGGAAAACCCAGGTGTAGTGGAAACGCTATCACAGCCTGAACCAGTGGTGGAGCACCTGGTGGGAATGCAGGGCCAGCCCAGGGGAGCTGAGGTGCATGCAATGCAGCTGAATGACTGGAAGGAGTGGAGCCAGGATCTACCCCTTCTCAGACTTGATTTAAGGATTGGTAGTGGAGGTGAGGGCATCACTTGTTGAAGGTCCCTGCCTACCTGAGGTCTTCCAAAGATAAGTAGCTCCTTTCCTTCATTTCTGTATCTGTGGTTGCTGCACTTGGGCTTGTTCTCATTTGCTGTAGTAAAAAGCTTTGCTACCCTGTATTACTGTGGTACTTTCCATCCTGTTACAGCATTACACCAGGGTCTACAGATGTCTGCCAATGAAAAGGTGAAGAGAGAGATCAAGAAAGGTACTGGGACAGACAGCAAGTTCTCAGTCAAAGCTTTTCCCATGCATGCAGCTCTTGCAGGCCAGGCTTGGAGCAGTAGCTTTATCCTGTGATTCCTACATTGCATTTGAAGTTCTTTTCACTGTTTTGGGTAATAGGCATGGAAGAAGTTTCTTAGCATATTACAGCATGCTTTCAAGATACAAATTTTATTTAAACTAAGGCATTTTCTACAAATAGCTTTTGTTTCTATACTCCATTTAAAATTCTCATGTAACACTAGTGAAGATAATTAACACCAACTATATTCATAGTCTTCTTTTAGGTCATGGTGGTACAGTGTTATGGTAAGTATGAATTTCTACAGCTACCTGAGAAAGCAAAATAGACTGTATTACCCTGCTGGATGACATATGAACCCAACATATATATGAAGTGACTTGGAACAAAAAATTGCTGAGACTGGTCTGGCTCCTCTGACGTATCTTCTGCAGAGCCCTGGCCCTGGACTGGGTGAGTGGAAGGGGAAAAACGCTCAGATGGAAAAATCCTGTCTTTCCATAGTTGGAAGGAATAAAGTTTAAGGGGGAAAAAAGAATTCTCTACAGTATAAAGCCACTAATTTTTTTCCTAACCTTTCATTACTTGAACAAAAAAAGATTAGTAATATTTTAATATATAGAGTATAAAGTACATTTTGTATAGATATGCACGACTTGTGTGTGAAGACATAGTTACCTGTAAAGGGGTTTTCTCTATGGGCAGTTGCAATCATAACAAACTGGAGTAGGCTGACACTGCATCCAGAAAATACGTACAGAAGGAAGCTAGATAAACAGGGATGTCTCTTAATGAATTCTGCTTTCTTGATAAAAGGACAAGCTATGTGAATGCTGAATTCAGCTTGCTTACCTTGTTGCAAAAAATGTACTGTATGAAGTAGACAGATAAAAATATGGCACTCATTTCAAAACTGAATTTGAAAGTGTGAAGTCATTGCAAAATGTAGAACAGATTTCAAGAAGCTACAAATGCTTTGCTCACCTTCCACCTGTTGAAACCCAGAAATACTTTTACTACAAACCTACAGAATATCTATGGATCACTTAAGGTTTACGACTTTGACACTGATTTCTATAAATTTGCATTAAAAACATAAAAGAAAAGCTGACATATTTATCTTTGATATCTGGGCAGAGAACTAACCTGGAAAATTGTGAGCTTGCTTCTTGGGAAACAGATGCTTAAAGGAAACTTCTCATAATCAACATCATACAAGTATCCCCCATCTTACAGATTCACTGAAGCCCGAACCTAGGAGAAGACAAAATAACAACAACAAAAAATAAGTAACTTGTCAACTTAAACAACACAGATGAAGTCCATCAGAAGTAGATCTTTTTAGATCTTTCAGAAGCCTTTGATACGCTAAATGGCAAGATATCTGAGGATACAAACATGAGCTCTACTCACTACATTCTCATCTTTTCTCTGAGTGAGATGAAGACTAGAATTATTCATCATCCTGGACTTACTCATATAAAAAAATTCAAGTGCTTTGCTTCTATTACGATGAGAATATAAATGTACATATACATCATACATATTAGACATTAGAAAAAATAACTTGACCTGCTAAGAATATATTAGAGAAAGCAAGGATGGGTTTTCTTGATTCTGTTTGTTTTTCTTAGTTTTTTTTTTTTCCTCCCTGTATAATAGATGCAGTAACTGTAATCATTCAGTGTAGTAAGATTAGATTAATCCTGTTCTTTTCTACCCTTACTTCCTGCGCATATAAAACCGTTCACTGAGCACCTGAAATCCCTTCAGTCTTTCATAACTCAAAAAAAAAATACAGCTAGGACTCACTGTAAAAATTTCCTGTCTTCTATTAAGTAGGAGGAATGGCTGGAAAGTTTTCGATGACTGATTGAAAGTGAAAAGACAATGATTCTAGACCATTGGCTGTAATGGTTGTTTACCTTCAGGAGAAGCTTCACCTATAATGACCAAAGTTTACATTAGAAACATCATTAGACCAATAAGTAGTTCATCATGCTTAGATCCAAGCTGCTGTTGTGAAATATTATTTCTTTGCACCAGCAATTGCATATATACATTACATATGCACTGTTGATATCCCTTTCTATCCATATAACTTTCCAATTACCTGAAAATTAATTGAAATTTAGTTGTGTCTACTTGAGCTTGAGTTTACTATTTAGACAATTACTACAACCAATTTTGATATTTTCTCACCTGAGAAAATACTTGCTTCTATGTATTTTTCTGACAATTTTTAATTTGGTGAGTAATATGCCTTGACAAAAGGGCTGTATTGCTGTTGTGAAGCACACTGTTTGTCGAAGTCAATATATTAGCACATATTTTGGTGTAAGAAACCAAGTGTAAGTATCCTGGAATTCTTGATCATTGTGATTAAAAATAACTCCTATAATAAACCAGTAATTACTTGAATTACATTGTTGCATAAGCACAGTCCACAAGAATTAGCAGTCATTGCCTTTGACTGAACTGACCCTCAATCCTCATTTTTATGCCTGAAATATAAATGTGTACTCTCTCATCCATGTATCCATATTTCTCTATCTCAATACCAGGTAATATTTGGGTCTAGCTTCAATACTTGTCTCACAATCTATTACAGTTTCTTGTCTGTTTCCTCAGTTGCACACATCTTTTCCAAAGAAACCTATTACGTTATCCTCAGTGGTGACTTTCCCACTCATCTATCCTTCTTCCTTCACATTTGATTCTCCTTCCTCAGAACAGACCTCATGAAAAACACCACCTGTTCTTGTCTAAAGCTAGATTAAAAAAATTACTATTTCTTCCTCCTGGAAAATCTGTTCCATCGCTTATATTTTAAAATGGATAATTAATATATGTAAAGAGAAATATTTGTTGCACTAATGAAGAACTCAATGCGTGAAAAAGCAAACAGCTTGATTAAAAGCTTCCTAAGCTGTTAATAGACAAATACATAAGAATTGCATGTTTACTAGTGGCACAGCAACTCACAGTAGGCAGATTTGTTTTCTTTTAGGAATGAGACACTACAGATTACCCTGTGGTTGGGATTTTTTTTCCTGGTCTTACTTAGAAAAGACTTACTTGTCTAACAGGCCTGATTATTCTATTGCCATTCCACGAGATCTGTCATAATTACATAACTTAAGCAGTTTGAGAAACTCCAGCCAACCAAGGCCTACTCATCAACTAACTCCAGCACATAGCAGAATGTTTTGTGTCATTACAGTTGAGGTCAGAGTCACGAGTTTTCATTACAGCGAAATAAATTCCAATCTGTGAGTTTGATGCATGTTAGACAGTAAAACTATAACAGCAGTTCAGCAAGGGACATTAAAAACATTGATGAACAAACATAACGGTCTCAAAATGAAACTTTTAAGAATGCAGAGCAGTTCTCCATAACAGTAAAACTAGGAAGCTGGAACCGTTTAAAATAAAAGTTTCCTCAAAAGGCAGGGAATGCATCTGTAAGTGGAAATTCTTCTATTTGAGTAATTAATTTGAAGCATAAGTGGATCCTGCAGAAGTAATGCTAAAGAAACACTAACGAGAGCATACAGTTAACTGAAGACAAAGCTAGGAATAAATCTCAAAATAAACTTTTAGTACTATTCTATGGATTATGAATTAAGAGACTGTAGCTGAATATAAGAGCTGCTGCATTGTTCTGGAGCTTCTCATAGCAGAAACAATTTTGCAAAGTGAATTACTGCCTCAGCCAAAAAAAAAAAAGCCACAGTGGTTTTGTGACTTCTGTCCCCAGCGCTCCCTTCAAGATCAGCCTGCAAGTTTCCTTGATGTCCAGACACAGAAAAATTAAATGTCAGATCATTCCGTCTACGGTCTGAAGCCATATTATGATGGTAGTACTCCCAAGTACTAAGCCAGATGGCAGGCAATGTATGCCAGGCTGATATTTTTAGCACTGTATGTTACATACAACCATTTGACGATTCTTGCATTAAGGAATAACAGAAACAATTTCTGGAAGTGTTTAAAATGTATGAAAGCTTTATCACTGAAATGTTGAGTGGCAGCAGGTCGAGAATAAAACTTTCAAGGCCATCTTTGGCAAAAATTTGTTAGCGTAACTTTTCCCAGGTAATAACAGAGAAGTAGACTCTTTTAGAAGATTTAATAATTGCTGCACTTTTTCCTTTAGGACTCACATTGTGCATGGTGTTCCAGGTTGAACATATAAGAAACTAATGACTTAATACTAAAAATGAAGTCCATTATTCCTGCAGAATAGCTTAATATAATAAGAATTATTCATTTATGAAGAATGATTTTTTTTTTTTCCCCTCAAAATTTGAGCCAAAAGCACTTGATGTGCTTCTTGGTGCTTTCTTCAGTGTTCACCTTACTATTTTTCTTCCTTATTTAACTTCATAACTTCATCCTCTTCTGGAATTTACTTCTAGGAATCTCAGAAAATCTCACAAAAATTGAATTAGCGTAAGTCTGAGATAAACAATGGCTAAGGAGCTACATGAGCAATTCTCCGTGATTAGCTTGGTTGTTAGCTAGACAAACTTTTAAAAAAGGTAAATCTAAAAAGACATCTCATGATGGCTACCACGGGAGGGTGAAAAGAGAGGAACTGCTTCTTTCTACCAATTGGTACCCCATGCCATTTTTAAACTGGCATTACAGTTTCTGCTAGGAATAATGCCAGCCTAACAGATGGCCGTAAGTGCTGCTATTCAGAGGAAACCAGAGTGTGCATGAGCTTTGAGGATTTGGGTAATGCTCTTATCCAGGGGATGTCTGAACTGAAATTGCAGCCAGATTTTCTTCACAGTTGTAAGACTGTAAAGGTACACAAATGAGAAGCTGAATTTCTTTTTTACAGTCCTGACATCAGACTACCGAAAGATCCAGTTTGAGATTCTGTCAGATCGGAATCTGCATGGATTGCTTCACAAAGCTGATTATTTTAGGTTGTCAGCCTAATGAGACTGGATACACACTTGTCTTGTGAGTGGCCCTAAAATAACTTCTTGGTTTGGATTACACACAGGCTGAAAACTCCTCAGGAACCCACACAATTTATGCAGTGTCATTATTTTTTCACCCTAGGTCACAATCCAGTTAGGTAAATGGAAGGAAAGCAGATGGATTGACAACAACTGAATTTTCATCTAATAAGCGAGCTGTATCCAGATTGCTTAAGTGTCACTTTGAATAAAAAATACCATTACAAAAAATAGGGGCGTTTCTTTATCTGCTCTTACCAATCATAGCATAAGATGAGATCTACTGCACTCTACCTTAATACAAGTCATAAAAGTAAGATTAGATTTGGATTTCTTGATTTCTTTTACTTTCAAACATCTACAGTAATAACAATCTTAAAACATATTTTATTTGATAACATTAAACATGTGCTGTCTCACTTGATTTTATACTTTAAAAGTGGAGCTTTGTTAGACAGTCTTTTGTCCAACCTCAAAAATTAATAAAAACAGTCAGTCCGCTAGCTCCATTTTTGTCTGTCTTCTGCTGGTTTGATGAACTTATTTTCCATGAGAGAACAGTGAACCCTGACAAAGAATTGTTGATGTTATTTAAACATTTTATCTTTGTGTCCTAGCAGTCTCTTCAGAACACATACGGGTTTTGTTATCTACTGTGCAATATAAAAAAGACAATCTATTTTTTCTACAGTACAATTTTTTATAGATAACCTAGAAATATGTATATAGAGAAGATCAAAATTATTATATTAGAGTCAACTAAATATATAGTGCATGTACATTTACATATGTCATAATCTCAGGAGTCATTCATCACTTGGAAATCAATTTTTCATATGAAATAGTTCTTTCATATACCTTATTGTAGATTAGTATTCAATCTAATACATTAGCAATGCCTTTAACATATGAGGAAGAAGGAAGCAAATCAAACTACTCCTATGTAGCAGATTTATACATAATCATATTTCATAAAATCATAGAATCACAAGGTTTGAAACAACCTGCAAGATCATCTAATCCAACAGTCCTCCCATCACCATTGCTACCACGAGCACTAAACCATATTTCATAGCTCCTCATCCAGATGCTTCTTGAACACTGACAGGCTCGTTTTCCCCAGATCTTCCTTATGCCACTTCTTGTAGGTGAGAATCACACTGGCAATCCCCCAGTCCCCTGGGACATCTTCAGATAACCAGGAGCATTGGTAGATGGCTGAGTGCAGCTTGGCAATCACCCCTGCCAGCTCCCTCAGCACCCTAGAAAGAAGCCCATCTGGTCCCACGGTCTTCTGATAGTCCAGATGGAGGAGAATTTCTTTCTATCGTGAAAAGTATGCAACTACTCCCATACAGACTTTAAAAATCTTTTGATGTTATGAACATAATATTTTCTTCTAATCACAATAACCAAACAGAAAAAAAAAAAAAAGAAGAAAAGCGAGCAGGAAAAAAAACAACATATGCAAGCAAATTTAATTACGTCTAAAAACCACAGAAGTAGAGGTTGGAGGCATCCAGGTTATCTCATCTAAGCAATGTTAGAGAAGAAAAAGAATTTGAAAGTATTTTGAAAAAAAAAACCATAGCCTGTATATGGAACCAGGACAATATAATGCATCTTTCTACTGTCACCAGTTTGAACCTTGTTGAATGCTATAACTTACAATCATAGAATCTAAGCTCTTGCAGTCCAACCATCCACCTATCACCAATATTTCCCACTAAACCACGTCCCTTAGTACAACATCTAAAAGCTTCTTTAACTCCAGGAACAGTGACACAACCAGCTACCTGGACAGCCCATTCCAGTGCCAGACCGAAAGCTCTTTTGGTTGTGGAAACGAGGGGGATGAGAGTTATTGATTAGATCGTCTCTCTTTCTATTGCTTGCTTTGGCTGTCACTAGGGGCATAACACTACTCTCCTTACTGCAAAACTCTAGCTCTTTCATATTCTGATGGCACATTACTAAATTCTTACAGATACGTTTCTACACATACACTTCAATAGCTGCACAATGCCTTCTCAGCATTCAGACGTGAACATTTGTCAATACTGAGAAGTTTTAGTTGCTAATACATATACCTAGCATTCTCAGAAATACTGTATCTACTACTGCATAATTAATGAATATACAGATGTTATTATTATGAAATAAGAGAGAGTTTGGCTAAACAGGTTATTACATCAAAGGAAAAATAGATAGAGTACTTACCGTCGCCATGGGCTCACTGCAAAACTCCAGAGATCTCCAGAAGAAATCCTTTCCTACTGGCAGTCAGCTCTTAAATGTGTCCAGGAGAGGTGCAGCCAGGCACCACCCCTTCCAGCGGCACAAGTGAATTGGCTTCACCTGTGTTCCCATCGTTGACTCATTGCTTGCCTCAGGTGGTCAGTCAGAGGTTCAGGCTGTGACTCAGCAGTTCCCATACAACTGCATCATCAACACATGCCTGTTAATTCAAACTTTGGTGATTATAAACAATTTACCCTTATTTTGAGGGAAGTGGAACAATGAATATTTATTCAAATTGGTCTGAAGCACAGCCTGTATTGCAGGCTCAATTCTATGTTGGTGTAAGGTAGAGAGTCGTTTAGCAGCTTATATTTCCCATACCTGGCTCTTTGTGCATTAAAATACACAAATTTCTAATTGCTTAGAAGAGCACAAAATAAGATGATCTTCTAAATGCATATTACTTCACCGTTATGCATAACAATTGTTCTGTTGTACCAGAAAGACAAAAAAAAAAAAAAAAAAAAGAAAAACCTCTCAAGCTCACAAACCTTGCTCAAAAGCTATGTTAAGGTTTGTATTACTATGGCTTATAAACCTTGTGCCACCAAAACTTTCCCTGAAGAAATGAGCAACTGGCATAAAAAGGAAGAACAGTAGCACATAGCTTCTATTTCCTCTCTCATTGTTTTTGGAACAATACAAATACTACTGCAATCTTCTACACATTATTGACATGATAAAAGTTCTGTGTGAGACGTACTGCTCATGATCTCATTTTTCCATACCAAAATCAATTTAGGAAACTACATCAAGTCACCTCCTAGTAACAATTAAGGGATGTTGACAAACCGAAGAAAACGTTAGTAGTTAAACTGAGGTTATTTTCAAATGACGTACTTTTTCACAGTTAGCTAACATGACTTGGTTGAAAGCAGACAATTTCAAAGGAATATGAATTTTTATCTAAAGTAACTAGGAAAAAATTTTATGATCAAGATGACATTTTAGACAACATAAAAGGCTGTAATAAAAGAGGCTCATAAATCCCATTAAATGCTCTCAGTTCCACGCAGTCAAATATCCTGGTCTTTGTCTTATAAATGAAAGGGGGGGCATGTTCTATTGATTTTTCTTTCCTACCGAAAGTTATGTTCGTTACTTTTTGTACTTAATTTTGAATGTAAAATTTTCCTCACCTCCAATGACATAACATGAAACTTCCTCAGTTTTTCTTCCTTACAATAAAAAAAATGCAATTGAATCAAGATCTTTACTGACACTGCCAATAAGCATTTCTTATTTCTTCTGTGACTGATAACATTTATCACATTTCTAGACATCAGTTCACTGAGAAACAGAGGGGTATTCAAAACCTGCTTGAATGTAAACACAGTCAGCGTGGTCTAGCCAGACACTGCCTGACCGAAGGAGTGACACAAGAATATCCTAGAAGATCCCTTCCAACCTATTCTATGTTTCTCTGAAAAGTGTGGCCTAATTCTGCTGTATGTGTGTGTCCTGAGGGACATTTTTAGGAAAAAATAAAATTCACGCAATTAAACATTCCATATCCCACTGTATTCCCTCTCCATTACAATAAAATGACAGATTTTTTCCCATATTAAGACTGTGCATGGTAAAAATAGTGCAGCTTAAGCTAAAAGACGGATTCCTTTTCATTTTACGATGCTTACCAACTCCCAAAGGACTGAGGAGAAATTCTTGCAGCGTCAAAAGTTTGCAGTTCACTTTTTTTCAACTAATTGACATTATGTCACATGAACCCAACTTGCAGTGGAATAATTAAAAAGAGAAAATGAAAATTAGTTGGCTCCTATTTAAAGCTCCCAGTGGGAAAGACACAGACACGTCTGTACAACATAGTACCTTGTTAAGAAAGGTCAAGCCTTTGGGCTGCATTCAGAGTGAGGCACAGAATGTCATCAACCTCAAAGGCACAATGGCCTTTACTTCTATAAATTTAAATGTTTGGATTATGTTTCAGTGGCTTTAAACAATAGGAAGCCTCAATGGAAAGTTAAACTTTGCGTTATCATAAACAAGGTAATTGTGACTTGAAAACGGGCATCATAATTTTTGCCCTCCCCTGACTGAAGTGAGGATGAAGGGAGAACTAAACTCAAAAAGAAATAAAGGTAGTCTATCTTTCTTGCTAGAGGAAGACTTTCTGGCAAGTATAGAAATAATACTGAGAAATCACTCCTAATATTCATTTTACCACCTTTTCTAAATGTCGCAATGCATATGACATCTAAAAACAGATGTGATTTATTGATTAGGTACTTAAGGTCAGGCTGTCTCATGGGTTTGTGCAGAAAGAGAGTATCTGAGAAATACTGTTAAACATGGAAGCTATTTATCATGGAAGAAGGCTGTCTTTTTTACTATAATCTAAAAGAAAAAAAAATGTATCTTTTGAGTTTTTAAATAAGCCTGTGAAAATGACTGAACCAAAAAGATTCCTTTGAAACCTAGTCTTAGATCTTTTAAGCTTTTTTTTTATATATATACTATCTATACATAGATTAGTTACAGACAGGAATGGTCAAGTATTTAAGGGATTAGCAAGGCATATAAAAACCAACTGTACAAAATGTTTTGCATAGATATTATACAAGTTTGGATGACATTTTGTTTCAAATAGTTTTAAAGAGTAGTTTTAATGAATCTCCCTTTTTCATATATGTGGAAAATCCGAATGCATAGAAAGCACTTAGCATGTAAACATGACTTTTCAAAAATGGATGTTTACATTTATTCTTATCACATAACTTGATTTAAAGCCCAAAACAAATATTCTCAAAGCAAGTCAGATTTTAAAATTTCTCAAAGCAATAATTAAACCTATATAATGAAATTTGTAGAACATTTAAAGCTCTTGTCCATTTTATTGCAAGTATTTCATACCACTAGATTTATCAGCCTTTTTGAAACAACTCCTTGGACTCTAAGTTCATTTGCTTCTCAGTGTTTAACCTTCAGTATCCCCTTTTATCTTTGGGCCCAAACTCATCTCAGCGTTCAGAGGTGTTCATCTGTGCTGAACAGCTATATTGCCACTCACTCTCTCAGTATTTTATGCTGGCATAGCTATTTAGAGAGGTAGGGGCGTGGAGAGATGAGATATAGAAAAAGCTGGACATGGCCTTAGTTTAGACTGTTTTACTGCAATTCATCTCCTCCATGGAACAAGAAAGAGGAGATAGTTAAGAGGATGAACTTGACAAACCATTGGTAACTATTGAAAGAGTTAGTATATTGAAAAATCTGTATTCTAGTACTAATTTATACATTATTGTTTGAGTTAATCTCTAACTCAAGGACATAGTAATTGGCTTCCTTCTGTCTCCAGGTTTACTTCTTCAAAAAAGACTGAAAAATAAATTCTAAGAAATTCCACACCACCTATAGGAAGTCTACTTCCAATTCAGCTAATACTTAAAAAATAAAATCTTCCCTCATCATTAATATAAACCCGGAGATAATACAACATTGGCTCATGAATTTCAATTAAGCTAACATCTGAAAACTGGTTGAAAATTTGTTAGTGTTAAACACCTAAGGCAGTTGAACAACCTTTAATCTTAGACTTGCAAAAAGTACAACTTCAGAAACATCATGGTGCTTTCACGGAGTCTGGTGAACACCGTAGTCAACAAGTTAAATTAATAATTCTGGTAGCTACTATTTTGTCATACAAACAGAATAAGAATTATAGATGTTATTGAAGATGGAAATGTTATAACATCAGATTTACAGCTGCATACCAGGGAACACAGAGGCTATATTTTCAGAAGCATGGTTTTCTTCAACTTTTGCCTTAAAGCTGTGATTTCACACAATAATTCTAAATAATAGAAACAACAGTAGTGAAGTACAGATGGCAGTAAATAGAGAGAAGAGTAACGAGTCAGCTCTAGAAAGAAAAGCAAAAACCTTGTGAAGGGGATTGATGATAACTCATATTTGACTTCAAAAAAGAAGACAAATAACAGTTTCTTCATCAGTATGCTACATGTGAATTATATGTACACATATTCGACCTAATCCCATCTCCTACATATCATCCAGCTGAGACAATAAACGAAAATACCAAGAAGAAAAAGAGAATGACTGTTCAGCATCAGCACACTGCCACTTCTGCATTTGAAATCTGTTTTAAAGAAATAAAAATAAATTAAGAACAAAAAAAGAGAGAGAGAGAGAGAGCGTGCAAGAAGAGAAGAGAAGAAAGAAGGGAGAGAAAAAAAAATATACAGCTTCGGTTGAAATAACAACAAAAATATGTCTCCCCTCTCCTTTTGTTTCTTGCACAAAAAGTCAGTCGCCTACCGAGCAAGAAAAAAAGGATTCATTTGAGACATCACAAAATATGTCAAAACCTAAATAAATTAAAATGAGGAAGCAGTTACTCCACTTATAGACCACGAATGAGATGGAAGTAGTTAAAGCCCAGAGAAATAAGCTACACCAGATGGAGAAAACAAAAGAGGCTTCCAAGGAGCTTACTCATTAAAAAGTGGCTGAAGTAAGATGAGATGTGACAAATCTAGATGTGGGTAAATGGAAACAATATCAATGAGATGCGCAAAGCTATTTCAACCAGAAACTGAAATGATACATGAAAAATGTTCTGCATCAAAGCAGGAGAATAAATGGGGTGTAGAAAGACATTTTGTGTAAGATGTCATTTCAATAAGTAGAAAGAAAGAAACAGAAGTTCTAAAAAAAAAAAAAAAAAAAATTAAAAAAAAAATAATGTCAGTACATAGTCAGTACATTGTCATTCCAACATGTATAAGACACTAAAATATGAAAATTTTTGCTCATCTTTGTACAGTGACTGTTACGCCTGGATTCTAACAATAATCAGATTTATCACTAGGAACTGGAGTTAACGAGACATATTCCACATTTCCTTCAGCTAAATCAGAAGCATTCCTATTTCAACAGATAAGAATGAAGATCTATCAGGCTAGAAATAAAACAGAAATGAATGCAATTTCAGCCTTAAAGTAAAGGTAACTCCGTCCTAAGTGAAAGATGCATGTTATGGTTCCTGCCATAAGCTATGTTTGACCTTTAAAACAAATAATTACTTTATACTGGGTGAACAAAAGATCATAGAGGAGTAAGTTAACAGCTGCAAATAATCCACCACTAAAGGCATGTAAAGTTACTCTTAAATATTTTTCTGCATTAGACTTCAAAGGTCTGGGGAAGAGAAGTACAACACCAGGCAAATTCATTTTTGTTTTGATGATCAAAAGGGTCAGAGTACAAATCCACAAATAAAAACTACTTCACAATGCAATTTATTCAGACTTTTTTTTTCTGTAAATCGTATGAACAATTTTTGAATAATTTGCTGTTTTATTAAAATAGTTGCAAAGGATCCACTGGTGGCTAAATAACTTTGCAGTATGGATGACACTTGTAACAACCACCCTCAGCACCTGATAAAACCTAGCCCATCAAGATGTTCAGTCTTGCTTTTGTAAATGAAAGAAAGAGGGAAAGAAAGAGAACTTTTACTGTGCATGTATGTTCATTCCTTCTTACTGTCTTGTTCAGACCTGGAAAACTAGCCTTGGGTATATTGTACTGCACAAAGTACACAATATGTACATCTTCATATGCAAGCACTACAGCATTATCAGTAGTTGTTTCATTCCTTCTGAACAAAAGGGCAGATGATCAATGCACCGGCTTTGACAACCTGTTTGACTTCCCCAAAAAGCCAGCAGCAGCCTAGTCACCATCATGGTTTGGAATTTAATACTGAGAAAATAGTCCTTTAAGGAATAAATAAATACATGTATTTTATAACATTTATCAATCTGTCCTTATTACTTGGTTTAACTCCCAGCTATGTATGCACATCTCTTGTCTCTCACTAGAAGCTTTCAGGGAAAGGGTCATCACTTTGTCATATGATCCACACACCTCAGAACAATATGCTTTTGTTCTGCATACTTCTTGTGATACTGCAAGGCAAAGAACTGTTTGTTTCTTACTGAGAACAAAAAATCCCAATCAATCCCTAATTAATATTTCGTACATTTTTATAGTACAAAATGATGTATCCTTCAAAATAAAACTGCCCGTCCCAACTCTGGGGAATCTTGCTGACAGTATTCTGGCTTTTGACCCAGAGACACACTTCCATTTTGCAACTAGAGTCGTAATTAAATGCTGCTTCTGCTCTTCAGTGTCCCTAATTTGCTGAAGAAGGTCACGAAGTGCAAAAAGCAGGATTGAGCAATTTGTACATGGCTAACAGATAAATGCTCTTTGAGTTGCATGTGAATAGAAATCTTCCTAGGAGATTTTTTTGAGCTAAAACGCTGACTCCAATTATGTTTTTATACTGCCAAAAAATAAACATGCTCTAAACTCCATCCGAGTTTAAGAAAGGAAGTTCATTTTTCTTGTAGTCCTGTGCTTTCTTGTGGGTAGCATCTAATTTCCTCAAGAACTTCTAGTTCTGAAAACCAGCATGCAAAAAAGTTTCCTCTGTATGTTGATAACACTGTCGGAAACAACTGAAGCAATGCATCCATTTTTCACCTTAAGCCTTTTTGTACTTTTTTGTTTTACTCTTTCACCTAACAGATGTTTCTTGTCTCATGAAAACTCCTTTCTCCTCAATCCCCTTCCATTCCTATTTCCTTGGTCTTTTCTCACTCTGCTTTTTACTTGTTTCATTATGGTGGAACTGTGAGACTTCTACAACCATAAAATCATTTTCTAATGAAAGAAAACTTCTACCTCTAACTCTAGTGTATGAAATTTCCATTATGTAAGAAAATTCCATACTGATGGAGATCTATCATTCATTATTCTGTCCTCGCTACCAAGAGCCATATTCTGCCTGCAACAGTAAAAAGCATGTGATGTAGAGACAAAGTCAGCATCAGGGATGGAGGATGATTTACAACTGAATGTTTACCATTAAGCTAGCTAACTTTAAATTATCTGACTCATTTCATCAGAGCTTTCCTAAAGTCTGCTCTTTCCTTCCTGCATGTTTGCTCACTTTATTGATGGTGCTGATCTGACCACACTGTGAGTAGATAAGAGTCGTGAAGATGCATTTTCTTCTATGTTTTTAAAGAAAATATTGGTCTTCCTTCATTTTTTAATAAAAGGTCTGAAGTATCAAAGTTCAAAGAGTGGGAGGCTGTAAATGTCTGTGGAGCAAAGCACCTGACTGGGTCACTGTTGAAATAAAAAATCTAGTACGAAAAGCAAACATCAGAGAACCTGATATATCCACTTGCCTATTTTTGTGAATTCCTTTTAACAGTTATTCTCAGACAACACAAGGGAAATCCTGAATGCCACAGATTTCTTCAAGTGGTTTAAATTCAAAACATTATGTTGAGAACAATTTCAATACTCTCTTATCGTAGCATCATATACATTTATTTTATTGAAAACAAACAAACCAAAAAAAAAAAAAAAAAAACCACAAGAACACTCAAAAGGTTACATGCATGTTTAAGATCCACAGTTTTTTTTTGTGTTTGTTTTGTTTTTTGCTTAACAACAAATGTATTTCCCTTCTTTGAGACTTTCTGTTAAGCACAAACCTCAGAACTATGCCAACATAGTCAGGATTCTAACAGAAACTCCATTCTCATTTTGAAGTTAGATCATGAACTGTGCTATTTGCTCAAGGAATTATCAGTGCTTTGTAACTTTTTAATGTATAAATAGTATATACTTAATATATAAAAGCAAAATGTGAGTCCTCACCTGGAATACTGCATGCAGATTGTGGAAGGAGAGGTGAGGACCTATGGGAGGGCATCCAGAGGAGAGCCACAGAAATGAACAGATGTCCCTGTTTATTATGGGGGAATTGGATTAGATGGCTTTTAAGGGCCCCTTCCAACTCAAGCCATTCAATGGTTCTATGATTATCTATATATAATAGATAGACAGACAGACAGACAGACTTTCCCTGTGGCTAAGGAGTGAAGTATGATCTCTGCTTCTCTCTTACCTACGCGCTTGACATTTGAACATCCGCAACCTACCTCTGATCTATTACAAATGCAGTGTCTATAATTCTGCAAAGAACCCTACAGTCCCTCTTGCAAAGCACATCAAACATTCACATTTTTCTCGTTTAGTATCAGCAATTTGACTGACAGAAGCTGCAGCTGCATGTCTTTTTAAAAAATTCCATGTATTTCACTTTTTATTTTTATCTGAAGACACATTTAACAAGCTGAGAACTGCTTTGTGCTTGTGAAATGCATGGTAAAACCTCTAGTATTTATAAATGCATGGTAAAGGATTAATATAATATTGGAGATGAGGGTTTGTGCTATGATTACAAAGCCTGCTTGCACAGATGTAAGATATCCAAGCTAACATAATAAAAAATAAAAGTAGATGTTCAGTTTTTTAGAAGCATCTGCTTCTCTCAGACAATCCACGGACATGGAGATAAACTGTTGTTTCTTACCTGCAGACTTTCCCACCTGCAATGCACGTACAAAAGCAAAACAAACACAAAAAGGAAAAGACACAAAAAAGATTGCTCCCATTAGAAAAGGTTAAAAACCCTACCCAAACACAACAGAAGCAATGACTGAATCACTCCAGCACAGGGAGAACTTCCATCATGTTTCCATCTAAGCTTTTTTAGCTTCTGCATTTAATGGTTCACAGCTAATTCTTTTCTACTTGTGGAATACAGCATTTCAAGTTTCATGAGGAAGAACCAACACAAACAATCTATTCTAACATTTGTTTCAATACACGGGATTTAATGAGGTGAGATTGAGTGTAAGGGTAATAAGTGTAAGGATACTGAATTAAATTTTTTTCTAATAATAGAAAAAGATCAGAGAACTATAACTCATACTTAGCTTAAGACACCTTTTTACTGTACATTTCTGAGGGAAAGACAAAATATGAGACATTTGACTCATTTTTTCCCCTTTATTCTAAACATATGGATAAGAATTCTCCGTTTTATGCTTGTTTTTCACAAATAAAACTCCAAGCAATTCCTCTAAAACCCAGAGATTCATTGGAGACCAAGTTCATCGGGACAGCTTCCACTTAGCAAATTTAACTACTTCAACTTAAATGTTAGTTGTAAATAGTCACCCAGGATATATTTTCCAAATTACTTGATTTTTGCTGGACATAGGAGGGCTTTGAAAACACTTCTCACCTGAATACAAAAGCTTGCTCACAAGAACTATTACAGTTGTGAGCTAAGGCAAAAAATTCCTTGGGTATATTTGGGTATAGAGCAGCACAGGCTACACAGTATACATCAGGTTCTCAGAAAAAGAAGTAGAGACTTCTGCACAGAAATGGGGATAAGGTGTTTAGTTGTGAGCCAAACTCACATCTGCAGGTGGAAAAGTAATGCATAAATGAGACGAAAAGTAGAAAAGTATAAAATCCAAAAAAAAACCTCATAAACACTTTTGATAAAGCCAGAACAGGATCAAAGACAAGAATACCCTTGACTGCCATCAGTAGATTGGAAGAGCAACTTGATGATCAAAATATGGCTGAGTATAGTTTCCTTCTAAGATGGGCGATCCCTATTTGTGATGCTGGTGGAGGTGTAGTGCATACCTCTCCTTCTCTTCCCAATATTCGCTTCTTCAAATAAACCTACTGAAGGCCTCTCAAAGCTTTCCCAGTGCATATAAGCATACATTGTTCATCACAAATTTGATGTAACAATTTCTAGTAAGTCATGCCTACCAATTATCTGAAAACTCCAAATTTTCAGAGAAGACAAGTAGTCTTGAGTATGCTAAAATGACTTTTTCACAAAGGCTTTTAAAGCTAGGGAGCCAAGTTGCTTTAACAAGCTGTGTTGAATTAAACTATTTAAAGCTTGTGACTGGTTCAATCCTAAATGAGCAGCTAGCTGTGCACATCTCCATAAAGAATAGAGCTCACAAAGTGGCTGAGGTAGTTCAACACAGTATTAAGATGCTGTGTTAAGTAGTTAGCATCTCCAGGACATTTGCTGCAGGTGAACTAAAGATATCACTGCTTGCTGCTCACAGCAGGGCTTGCCTGCTTTCCACCTCAGAAATGTTCTGAGGTGCAAACCTTGCTACAAATCAACTGAATGTTGTTTGCGCTGTAGCAAGCATATAATCTTGCAAATGAGAATGGAATGCAAGTTTTCAAGTGCTGTTTCTGGGTTTTTCTGCAGTAGATGGGGATCATACATCATTCACAACACGTCACTTAGATTCTGTTAAAAAACATAAATTAGTATTTGCCCATAAAACAAAAGAAGAAAATCTATTTTATTAGTCCCTTGGAGAAGCTAAACAAATTATGCAACATCACACTTCCACCTAGTAGAAAGTAATAAATAATGTATGTAGAAATGGGAAATAAAAGTGGAAGTACTGAAGAAAGACAGAATATATCATAAGAATGCTGTTCACTCTATGGGATACAAGGCTCCATCGCTTTTTCTGTTCTGAACCTGCATGCTCTGGGAATCATCTTCACCTTAGAGCAATTCTTTTCTCTCGACGCAGTACCCTGCAGTGAACGTGCTCTGCTTCTTTTATTTTTGTCCATCCATATAATCAGCAAGGAAATCCTAAATGCCACTTGTATTGTTGATATCAAATGGGAAACTGCCTCACATAAAATGCCAGCATAAAAGACTATTTAAACTAAAGCACAAGTATCCTGTGTTAGTAGATACTTTAAGATTAATTTATACATCAGTTCAGAGCATCAGAAATCCAGTTTTGTGTTTATTTTTTTCCCATAGGGCACAAAGATACTTTCTTCTTCACTTTTTTGAGAGAAAGTTCGTATTCAGTGCCTCTATCTCTGGTGATTCTGGTACAATCTGCTAATGCACATTCCAAGCTATTTCCCACTGCTCTAGCCATACTCGTTAGCAGCACCAGTCAGCCCAACAGTGATGTAAATGTCAGCTGAGAGCTCTGCAGCAGCTCACTACCACGGCTAACTTCTGCAGGACTGCCGTGGCAAATGACAGGGCATAAATTAGATCTGATGACATTTCTGCCTCTAAAGTGTTGGCTCCTGCATATTGCTGCAGCTGCTTTGATCTTCATAGACTCATTTGTTTCTTGCAATGCATTCCAAAACTATTTGAGCTGAATTCTGTTTGCTATTAATCAAGTTAGGAGAAAACAGGAAAATATCACATTCACCTTTTCCTCCAGTATATTCGGCTTTTATGGCAAGGCAGAATATAGGCTGCCAATCATGTGGAGCACCTCTAAACAGAGTGCTTTGGCTAGCAAAGGCAAGATGTCCTTTTGTCCTAATGATAAGCTACAGTTTGCTAGAAAGGATGCTGGAGGTTTTCAGCTCTGCACTATGAGCAATAAAGTTTCAGAACAGAAAGTATTTTCCAAATTACCTTTATATTTATGTTTGGTAGTTGTATGCACAGAAGATCCAATTATCCTTTTCTATAAATCAAACAGTTTCTTATCTAGAGTTTCAAAAAGCCAAATGTTTAAGCAAAGTAATGAAGAGAAGATACTGCTAGCCTTTACTTTGATGATTTACACTTAATTTCACCTGAAATTGAGGTGATAAAAACTTTTGTTCACTGTTGCATCCATATAGGATAGACAAAGAGCATGAAGAAAGAAATCTCGAGAGAACTGCTAACCTTCTACTATAAAAGACTAGCAGTTTACCAAGCTGAACTAGTTCATTAACTAGAATTTTCTTAGCTTACTATATTATTTACAATCTGGTTTTGCTTTTCTAGCTAGCTTGCAAAAATAGAAGTAAAAAAAAAAAAAACAACAACATTTTTCAGTAAATATTTCCAGAATGAAGCATGTTTGCACAGGGACAAAAAATTCATAGCTTGAAGCGCACAAAAACAAACAGTCCAAACAGAACTAATATTGGATCTGATATTGGAACAGGCTCTTGTGAGTTGTTTTTGACATTTCACACTCAGCTTTACTATCTACCCTTTCTGTACTTCAAAGAAAGGCATGACTTATGTATAAAATCTGAATTAGGTAAGACAAATTTAGTCAAAAATAGCCCAGTCTCACTTTTCTTTCTTTGTTTTTAAATACTGTAATATTTGTTTGTACCTTAAAAATCATTAAAAGATAAATATCCTTACTTAGCCCTCTGAACTTCTTGTACAGCAAAAATGTTTTGCTTGAAGAAATTTTTCAGGTTATTCTTAGTTTCTGTAGATTTAGAAAAGTCGATGAGGAGGATTACAGAATTATCCAAAGATTAGATACAAAAAAAGAAATCAAAATTGTCATAACAGTAACTACTATTTGACATCTATGCATGCTTCAATAAATTCAAATCACTTTTTCATCTCTCACATAAGCTCAAATTAACTACTAAAATGTAAAAAGTTAAGTGTTTACAGAAATAGAAGGCAAAACCCTATTACAAAAAGCACTGAAGAGCATTACAACTATGGGTTTAGCCTCAGTAGTGATGTAATCAGTTTAGAGAAATGGATTCATAAACATACAAATCCTTGTATGCATTGTTTCATTTGCTGTAGCCGGTTCATGTGTGCACAAGTAATTCACAATTGCTTGAGGCAATCAGTTGATGTCACAAGATCGTTGATTACAATAAATCACTGCGTAGAGAAGGCAAACAATATTTTATATGAATGTAGTACATGAAGGAGTATCAACTGGCATAAACAATGATGCAAAAAAATTAATTGCAACAGTTCTCATAGCAGTTTTCTTTTTCAAGAGGCCATTTTCGGGAGCTAGCAAATCCCACCATCATTTTAAATAACTCGGTGGAAGAAAGTAGGTTATAATGGACAGTGAAGGTTTTCTGACCTTGTGACTGAAATAACTAGCATTCCAAATGGCTGCACGCAGTCACACTGGAACATGTAGTGAAAGCCTGATTTTTGCTCGCAGATACTGCAGAGGAATAGCCTGTATTCATCATAAATGTTGCTAATATTCCACCCATTCTTTCTAGCTAGAGTAGATCTCAGTTTCTGAGAGCAGATAGAATAAGGAAGACTGGTGTCTTCATAGCATATTCATTTGCTATAAGTTGCCAGAAATCTGTAACACCCTGCAAACACCATCAGGTAGGTATAAACATAAACACATAAGTGCTCCTGAAATTCAAGGCTGGGGGGAATTCATCATTACTGGACATTTGTGACTTCGTGAAATCTGAAAGCTGCTCTGATTCACACCACTGGTGTCTATAAGCTGACTTAAGTGAATCTATGCTACACTGCATGACAAGTACGCACAGACAAAATAAATTCTGACAAAATAGCTCTCATAAATCACTTCATGAAAATAAGTAAAAACTGGGATAGTTCTGTATTTTCAATATGAGAGGGAAAATACCTTCATCAAATCCTTTCCTGAATTGGATTGTATCTCTTCATATTTTATTAAGAATTTAAGATGAAAAGGAAGCCAAAGTTATTACTTTTTAACATATTAATTATTGCATTGTTTTTTTTCTGTTTCATTGTAATGTCATGTTTCTGTGGCCAAAAACATTGACAAGTATTGTTAAGACTTGAGAAGATACAACTGAGCTCTGTGTTGAAGTAAACACTGATAATTTTCAGGTGTATTAAGGGATCATAAAAACTTCCAAAAATTATTCAAGCTGAATTTGGAACAAGTTGTGCAGGGTTTAGCATATGCTCATAGATGCTCTTTTGAGGCCTCCTACTAACATTCATTCATTTTTCATGAATAAGGCACTGTCAAGAACATCTGCTCCTTAATAGGTCAAATGCCATAAATTCCCTCTGTTCCTACGGTTAGGAATAGAGAGCTGCTGGCTTACCTTGACAACCAAAGTTATTTGCGTGAAAACAATCACTGATAGACTATACTGTGGTTTTGTACTTCTAAATGTATCATCAGTATGTCACATACCACTCCTGCATACCTCAGTCTTGGTCAAAGGGTACCAGCAATCTCCCTCTCAAGGGTGTAATATCTTCTCGTGCTCCAAACTTTCCTGCATATCCATGTTATCAGTATTCATTACAAAACAGAAGAAATAGGATTGGATTTACCCTTGAGTACTCCTACATTTTTCTCATCAAAACACACATTTTTTGTTTATATAACTCAAAAAACAATTGCATCTTCAGGAAGAAACAATAAATTTTCCTGGTTTACACCATGGGAAAAAAACAAGTTGCAATTCTCTGGAATTTTGATTTATATTGCCAGTTGTATCTTTCCCATTAGTACATTTTTAAAAGGATATTTTTTTTTGAAAGCTTAGTTTAACAGGATGAAAGAAAATTCCTCTTCTGTTCTAATCTCTTTCTACATATAAGATCAACAGCCTACCACCCTTCTGCCCTCCAGGTTGTCATTTCTTACACTCGATATCTTTTTCAGCAGTTCCTCCTAATCATAACCTAAGTAAAAATACTAGAGATCACATAATCATAGTGAAACTTTTGGAAGGGACTCTGGCTGTAACTCAGTAAAGGATTCCTCTGCAAGTAAGGATGTCGCAGGCAGAGCAGGTTTCTCAGAACCTCAAAGAGAAGTTTTGAAACCCTCCATAGCATCTCTGAGCAGCTTGTCCAAAAGGTTCTACCTCAACAAGGAATCTTTTACTTTTTCTGTAGCATTCTATTGCAGATTGTGACTGTCACTTCCTGCACTTTAACTGTGGATGTCTGAGAAGAACGTGGCTCTGTCTTTCCTGTAACATCGCTTGTGTCACAGCAGAATACAATTCATTTTCTCACTTTCTAACAACTTTCCTTGTTCCAAGCTAAAGGATCAAAGTCCCTTTGAGTTTTCTCTGCATGTTGTGTGTTCCAACTCCAAAAACCATCTTAGTGGCCCTTCCTCTCATTTAACTTCTCTTTTTCACTGAGCAGCCTCAAACTGGACACAGTGATCTGCAGCTTGCTGTCAGCCCCATGAAGCAAGAATACAGACTTAGGAAATTAATTGGAAAGAGGAACCAGGTCAGAATCTGAAGTTACCAAAATGGCAACATAAAATAGTTCCAGCAAGGACCAACATCAGCTGCTGCCTGTACTTTCTGAACCTTCCCCACTGGACTTTGGCTCATTGCTGCAATTCTTCTCTGCCCTTTCTCACACAGAAATCTGCAGCTACCTTTGTGCCTGCATGCAGTCCTTAAACTTACTACCTACGAGGCTGCTTTTTCTGAAATTCCTTTAACTTCAAAATAAATCCTTGACCTATGGGATCGAATAGAAAGCTGGAAATCACTGATTGCACCCTTTGTGCCTAAAAGTTACACAAAGATGTGAAATTAAAAGCCACGTGTCCTTCCCAGCAGAGTACTCTGCTGTTAAAGAATCAAGTCTGACAACCCTCTCTATCCCTTTCTTCTTCATCTCAGTCACTCCAGTTTTCCCACAGATTAAATGCACATGCCTTATTCTGCTTCATTCCCCACAATTCATTTTCCTTGTACCACCTAAATTTAAGCATAAGTTCATTCTGCCATTCACACAAAAAGCCAATCCTCATTAAGTCTAGCTATGCGACATCTGCGATCATGTGCAACCCTCAACCCAAAGCAATATGTCAAAATTCACAACCTGGCATCCCTTGTTTCCCTCTGAGAATGAAATAGTTTTCCCATTACCTGCACTTGGATATTGTCATATATACTTAACTTACAGAAGCCAAACTTGCCAAGCTACTTTTCACCTCCTTGATCCCCCAGAATCAAGGCCTCACACTGAAGACAGCATATGTGGTGTAACTCATCACCATAGTGAATAATCTGCTTTTCTATCACCTTTTTCTTTTTAGTATTATTTTTTCTCTATTTTGATTAACAACTTTTCTAAGCAGGAATTTATTTGCTCATCTATTTTAAAATGCTAATTCTTTCTTATTTCTTCACTGATAAAGTGCCTAGCATAATTTAATTTTATGCACAACCAAGCTAAGTCTAAATAGGTAATAATGATAGTAAATGATGTAGAAAAATGTGTCATCCTATCCATGTCCAAAAGTAAATCTACTGTGTGATGTTTATGTGGTGCTAAGTATGATCCTTTTTTATCTTATTCAATCTTTTCACTTGACAGCTAAGTCAAATAAGAAAATTCACTTTTACTTTGACTCATGAGATGCAAGATTACAGAAATTTCCTGAAGCTCTCACATGTTTATTTTAAGCTAATAGCGCAGATCTTTTCAAATTATTTCTTTTAGCTTTTTAAAATACAATTACGAAATAATAGGCACACCTAGTATATATACAGCTTAGTATTAATTTCATACTGGAAAAAAAAAATTACTACAATTCTAAGAAAAGTAGCAAAATGGAGTGCTTTGGAGTGATCTGATAAAAATATGAAGACTAATGTGCACTGAAGAATTCCGCTTTCTAGACACGTCTTGTATTTTGAATCTTCCCCTTGTTACTTTCTGAAGGAAACTAGAGGAGATTGATGGCTGTCTTCATGTTTCTCTCCTATTTCACACCCGCTGTTAGCCATCATTGTTTCTGATTATTGCAATAAAATGTTAAGAAACGCTTAGCTCAGATACAGTCAAATATATAGCAATCAGATTCTGAACTCATTTGCAGTAAAGAGAATCTCTAAAGAACCACATTTTATTAAGATAAAAAACTTACTCTCTGTAGTATTCCTAGGGAAATTAAGCCCTGTTTGGAAATCACTACCATCTTTCAAGGAAGAAATTTCTGTGAGGTTCCTAACTTGGAGTTTAAAATGGCGCAGATTTTAAATGCTGATCTGATACAATATGTTCTTAGTACTTGAGATTGTTAGTCGTAGCAACACCATGCTGTGAAAGGATGAGTTGAATTGCCAATAGGAAACTACTGAAATCCTAACAATATAACTTTTTCCTAGAATATGTGATGTCTTTTTAATGCAACGTTCCTTTTTATACAAACAAAAAATTGCTTTAATTCTCTTGGCAACAGTTTTACTTCGCCAACATAACTTTGTAGAACAAATTCTAGGAGTAAATTTGCTGCATCATTATATTTTACTGCTATATAGACGCACTATTTTCTTGTTTGGAGTCAGCTAGCAGCCTTTTGCTGTCAAAAGAGTGAGGAGAAAAAAGATAAGAACAGCATTTTTCCTAGAGAAAGAGTAATACTCTGCTTGAGAACTTTACTTGTCAACAAAAAGCCTACTGAAAAGCTGGTTTTAACTTTAATCTTGCTAATAACATGCTGAAAAGTCTTTATTAATAGACTGGATTTTAGTTCATCACTTATAACAAAACACAGAAACTGAATATTTTCATTCTTATCATCATGCACTGTAAAAGCAATAACAACAACAAGAAAGATGCCTTGAAATAGAGTTCCTCAACTGTTGTTAATAATGCAATAGATTAAGTGAAGTTGCTAGTTGACTCTCATGCCCCAGGAGTCTCATCATTAATGCCAGTCACCAGGGTTTATGATATACAGCATGTTGCCAAAGTGACAGTGCTACAGAAAGCTTTCAGAAAGAAGTAAAAACAGCATCCTACAGGCCATGCTAGAGAATAGTTTATCCAAGGCAAATCTATTTTTCAGCCAGGCTCGTTTTCAGACATTAAAGAATTGGACTCGATGGTCCCTTCCAATGCCTGCAATCCTATGATTCTTTGATCCTTATGGGTCCTTTCCAACTTCATATTCTATGATTCTGTGATTATAAAAAGCATAAATTATATGAAAAATAAAAAGAAACTGAGAGATGTTGAATTATATTCATTCCTCTCACAGAGGACAGCAATCCAAAATGTAGATATTTGGACTGCAACTTCACTTTTCAATTATGATTTTTAGGCTATGCAACTGCAACATGCTGCCTTATAATCTCAGATCTGGGGACAAATGCAGTGAAAATTTTGAAACCTTTGCTAGATGCCCAATGGGATCATAATACAGTGAGTGACCCAAAGCACACGGCTCATTATCAGAAGCCAGAAGCCATCTATAATCAGTATCCTAAGGCGTACAGCTCCTTACATCTTCAGGTGGTTATCAGCATTTTGGATAGAATGTGGAAGACACTGTTTGTCTGAGTTGAAGCAACTCAAAGGGGAGAGGGAGAGGGAGAGGGAGAGGGAGAGGGAGAGGGAGAGGGAGAGGGAGAGTGAGAGGAAGAGGGAGAGGGAGAGGAAAAGGGAGAGGGAGAGGGAGAGGGAGAGGGAGAGGGAGAGGGAACTACTGTGACATACCAACAGGGACAATAACTCAAATACTAGGTTTTCTAAGAATATTGAGTACTGTGGTAATACTGCATGTTTCATCCTCACGTTATAACGTATTTGTCTAAACTTACAACAGTTCAGCAACAGATCAGTTAATAATTAAAATCATTTGTGAAAAATAACAACTTCAATAGATTAACTACACTCATGGTTATTTTTCACAGAAGGGAAAAGAGGTGAGGGAGAAGTAGATTTTTCAGTCTCTTATTTTTAGACTCTACCAAGATTCAGAATGAATAATGACCTCTACATAAAGAATTGGAAAATGTGCCATATAAAGAAAGAATAAGGGAGAGGTGAAACTATTTAAATTCCCATGTAGAAGATTAAGAAAGGAATCGATCTCAGTTTGGGAGTGTGTAGAGTAGGAACAAAGACTTGGTAACGAGTTCTCCAATCTAGCACAGAAAGATACATCAAAGATGTAAGAGCAGGAAAACAAAGTAACCAAGCTTTTGTTTCTTCCTATTATTTACAGTAATCATAGGAAATACTTAAAAGAGATTGGAATTGATTCTTTGTCTCTGCCACTGATAATAGTATCTGATGAGATGGATTTCTCTTTTTTTTTTCCCCTCTCCTTGAGAGATTTGATATCATTCAAGGAGACACAAGTTCTATTTTGGGTTATAGAACAGTTACAATCATACACTTCCCTTTCCTCCTTACCTAATCATTTATGAATAGCACTAAAACACACATTAAGGCCTTTCATTAAAATATATATATATTACAAAACAGATTTATTGCTTTATGTACAAGCAATGGTGTATTTTCCTTGACTTAACAATAACATTACCAGAAATCTTGAAATTAGACTGTCATTTGGAAAATATGGCCCTAAAGAACATAAAGGTTATACACACATTCATTTTCCTTCTTTCTGTTCAGGGACTACTTGGCACGAAAAAAAATCAGCTATCTACAGTGCTTCCCACAGCAAATATTCCATGTTTCTGACCATTTGCCACCCACAGCTATTCTGTAACCATATACTGTTCCATGAAATGCCTACTTTAAACAGCAGAGCTTGATTCTCCCTTTACACATATAACAACTGCAAGCTATGAGCTGCAAGTGGGAGTAGCAAGGTGAAATTCAGTACTCTAATCACTCTTTTCAAGCTGATAATGTGACAGTGCAGAAGACAAAACAACAAATACAAACCATACCTACTCACTGAATATATAGATTTTATATATTGATAACTTATTTTTCCTCATTTCGTGTTCTTTTCTCCTCCATGTACTTCCTTGAATTCCCCATGAGCTTCAAAATACGTTATTATCCAAGGGAAATCAGTGCTGACAAAACAGTACAAAGCTAAAACTAGAGTGCTTTTCAGCTTCAGTTCATCATAGTTTCATACTTGGCAGCATTTCAATATGAAGGTAAAGACAACTAAATCCCACTACCTAAGCACTTTACGCATTCATTTTCTGTCTTCAACCTCAGAATGAGCATAATTTCACATAAGCACAATTTTGAAGAAGATAAATGACAAAAAGAATGACAAAATTGAGAAAACGTTAATGTTGATATTTTGTACTGTGATCCTTCCAACAGATTTGCTCAGCTAAAAGCTGCATATTGTCAGAACTCAGTCTTCTAATCTGGTTTTAAAACTTCTGTTGACTCAGCACCTCTCAAAGATTAGACCAGAAGGTATTCTTCTCACTACTGCTATTTCTCCTCTTCGCTTCCTGATTGTCACAAAGACATAAAAATGACTATTCTTTGAACTATATATGCTCAAGGAAAAGGTTTCTTAGGTTGGCTTAAATATTTGCACCATGCTAAATTGCCATAAGATCATCTGCTGTGATCAGAATTACTGATTCCTATTTTGAGTCTGAAAACTTTCATTACTTTACTGTACAATGGTCAAATAAAAAATAAAACTAGGTTTTGGCTTTCTGATTGCTACTTTCAATTTAACAGATAACCCCTAGAGAATAATTTCTTCAAGCTAGGAAAATAAAACTGTACAGAATGATAGGGAGCAATATCCATGAGAAGTAGAAAAGATTACTTTGTCATCTCAAAGCTAGAATGGAGAAAAAAGTATCATATTTTATATAAATGCCCCCAAATCTTTTTGTTTGATTTTTTTTTTTTTTTTTTTTAATAGAATGAGGTGTGGGAGAACAGATTGCATTGTATTTACCCATAAGAAAAATGTCATTGAATGATGAAATCCAGTGTAGATTTTTACCTGCAGCACTCCCCACACAGCTGATGAAAGTACAGAAAGCGTCAATCAATGCTGATCATAGCCCAAGAACACTGGTTAGAAAATAACTGCAGTCTAGGGCTGGATAAGGAGTGAACTGAAGATCAAGCATGAGAGATTTCTTGCAGGCTGTGCTTGTACACTAGGCTGTGCTTTAACTCAAGAATTAGGCCACGTCCTTCAAAAATGAAAGGTTTCTCTTTCAGTCCCACAGAAAACATTTTTAATATAAATTACTTTTAATTGCCCATTTATTCTTGCATGGGACTGTAAGCAAGTATACATGTGAATTAAGAAAAAAAAGTTAGATTAAAAGTTGTGTGCCTTGATGGGGTGGTAAATTGGCCGCTACAGCTCTGACCTTGCTGGTCAGGACAAGATTTTGGCCTCTGATACCAGATGCTTTTCTACAGATTCAGGCAGTTAGTACAGACAGCGGTCTCCTGTTTCTCCAAAAAACACTGTTAGCTATCTTATCTCTGGAATGCAAAGTAGCAGGCCCGGACAGCGAAACCATAGAATCATAGAATCACCAAGGTTGGAAAAGACCTAAAAGATCACCCAGTCCAACCGTTCACCTATTCCCAATAGCTCCTACTAAACCATGTCCCTCAACACAACATCCAGCCTTTCCTTGAACACCCCCAGGGTGTAACCACAAATTAACGAAGAAGTAGCGGACTGCTGGACAGAGTTATACCTGATAAGATGACTGGCCAGAGCCAGTCAAACATCCTCCAACTTCACCCAGGTCAAAGAGTACACACCGAGAAAGACATACACCATCAGAAGACAGCTAGGGACCACCAAGAGATACCACGCATGCGTAAAAGAACTGAGACTTGGGGTGGGGAAAAATATCAATCATTTTGGGGACTCATTGTAATAACCCAACCTTTTCTTGAAAATCTAGTGCATATGTAAGCAGCTTGTTCTTTAAGTATGTGCCTTTCTTGACCTCTGGTATGCAGGGTAGGTGGGAACACACCCTCTGCATCCAGTATGTGTGCAGCGCTGATGAAATACACTTGTTTTATAAACTACTCCGTGGTTATAGAGTTTGATTTCCACATGTCACCCGGCAGCCTCTAGCTGTACTTACGAAACATTACACTACAAATAATCTTTATTTCACAAGTGAGGAAAATCAATAATTCATGCATGGTGTAACCACAGACTGCACTGACAGGTATTTCAAACAAAATCAACAAAAATCTATCTATGGCATGCATTGTATTTCTTAGGGAGTTTTATTCCATAGTTCATACTTATCTGTCTTTTGTTTTTTTTTTTTAACTATAATTCCTCTATTCTTTCTCTAGCCCTTTAGATTCCAAAGTCATTTGAGAAGGCTTCATTTTCTGCTACCCATTCATTCTAGGTTACAAGTGATTTCAGTAGCAGAGAGGAAAGTAATTTTCTAGAGCAGGTAAGTACTGTGGTTATTTTGAAGTTCTGCTCTAAGAAACACAACGACAATAAGTGAAGGACAGAACTCAGTGTTTTAACATGCAATTTATGTCCATGGTCCTGCAAACATCATTATGATCAATTACTGTCAAGCAACTTTCCTCTGACTGACTTCGGCTGTAGATTCGGAGAAATTGTTAAGATTTTCAATTTCTTGAAATACAATTGTACAGTGACGCCTATAGAAAAAGGTAAGTGCTTTTCATAAATCTAAGCAAATGAATGATAGTATTTTACACTGAGACACAGCTGTTACGTCTTGATAATTAAAAAAGGAAGAGGTGGGTCAGTTTTTCATAGCACCTGAATCAATTTTGCTCCGCTACATAATAAAATATTTTAAAATTGTGGACTTTCATGTGTCAGTGAGCGATACTATCTCTAAAATATTTTCATCTTCCGTTACAATAATGTTTTCCATTTTACATTGTGAAGTTCTTTAGGTTTTGAAATGATAATCTGCTTTAGGGAGATAACTATTATGCAATAAAATCTGTAGGCAAACTGAGAATATGGATGAAAAAAAATCACAAAAATATCATTAGAAAAAAAAAAAATCGTATTGAAAAGATCCCCGCAAAGCCCACTGGAAATTTGGAACTGCTCATAGTTTCTGTTCCTATCTAAATCTTTGCTAATGTGCTCAACAGCATATATGCTCAAGACTTGGACTTTAGAACGCCACTGAATCTACATACCACAAAAACATATCAGAGAAAAGAAATCCTGTCAGACTTCATTATGCAAAATGATAAGAACAAGTAGTCATATCCAGGCAAGAATTAGGGACATGCCATTATGAGCATAAAAACGTTACCAACGATATCTGGAGGACTGAGGATAAACTGATATCAAAGTAAAAAAAAATATTGTACATTGAAAAATACCTGGAAGTGAAATCCTAAAAAAAAAAACTTTGCACAACGACTATCTGATGTTTAGAAATTAACAAAAAAATGAAAGTTCAAATTCTGTACTTCTCCACAACCTGAAGACAGGGGATGGCAAACTCATATATACCTGACACAGATTCCTGATTCCTAGGTTTTTCAGTATTTATATTTTGCACCTTTCTATGGAGTGACAAATATATATCTTCAGATGACTGTAAAGGTGACCATAAGAGGTGCTGCTTATTACACCTGAATGTCTCTGAATTTTTTCAACAATTAAAAAAAAAATCGAATGAATACAATAGTAGCTTATTGAAGGAACATATCAAAAGGGTAAACAATTGAATTTATATCCGAATGAGAAAAGAAACTTGCAAGTTAAATGGAGGACTAAAATGAAGCAAGACAGGTAATACTTTGGTATGAAACTTGCAGAAAGTACAAAAACTAATAATAAAAATGGTTTTCAAAAACAGAAGTAGGATGACTGAAAAGTCAGTGGATCCAGTAAACTACCAAGATACAAAAGGAACACTAAAGAAAGGTGAGATCACTGCAGAAAAGATAAGTGAATCTTTTCATCAGTACTCAGTATGGAGAAGGTCAGAAAGGTTCACTACTTCATAAGGGATGAGATGGAGAAGCTATTCCAAAAGAAGGAAAGTGTCAATAGAAGAGGTTTTAGCACAGATTAATAAATCAAGCAGTAGCAATTGTCAGGATTAGGTAATTTGTGCAAGAGCAAAGGAAACTCCAGTATGAAGCTACTGAGTTTCAAACTGAGATATATAAACTATTGCTTGAATTGGACACTGTGACAAGAAAAATAAAAGAATGAAGAGATATAACTCTTGAGAAAGGATACGTATAATGAATAAAAGGGCTACAGACTATTATACTGGCTATCCTATCAAGAAAACAGGTAGGAATTACGACAGAGACCAGAATGCACTGATATGAAATATTTACAAAAAATTCCACATGGATTTTATACCCAAAAATCCCACAAAAAACTATCAGTTTATATATAAAAAGTTGATGAGCATTAATTAATTGAGATCATTCACTCAGATTTACAGAAGGCTATTGGCAAGGTTACTTCCCAAAGACTCTTGCAGAAGCCATGCTTACTCAAGATAAAACAAAAGTCTCTCCTACTAATAACTAATTTAAAAATAAGAAATCCAAGAGAATAAATGTCTGTTTATTTGTTGAGTTGTCTGTGCCATAGATGCTTTTCTGGTGACTATTGCTGCACTTCAGCCATTCAGGAAGAGGTTTTGTTACCACTGAGCAGAAATGTTTGATTTCCTCAATTCATGCATGTAGGGCAAGAGATGGAGACAAGAGCCTCATGATGACTTCTTTTTCAGAAAGATGAATTATACTGGATTCAATTCAAAGGAATCTACTTGATGTTTTCAATCTATGGAATGAGGTACTACCTCCTTCATTACACTGCAGGAGTCACAGCTTCTAAATTCTCTAAGTTTCATGCCAATTTTTCCAATGTGTAAGCTATTTGAGAAAAAGTTAGAAGAGTTAAGTTTGCAGTTTTAGAGCGCACTAGTATTTCACATTAATTCTTCACGTAGACAGTTTTAGCTTACCATAAATTGAGTCAGTACAGCATTACTTTCACTATTTATGTCCTCTAGGTAAACAAAAAACACAAAACAAATGAAAAAAAAAAACCAAAAATAAAAATAAACATGGTCATTTTTCATCAAGAGAAAACAATCACTCAAAATTCTGTGAAACATATGAAAGTATTTTGCCAATAGTAAACTAAAAGCCAAATGTGAATTTCAGAAATAAAATTGATTTGGAAAATATCTCTTGCAGTATTATAAAATCATAGAACAGTTTGGGTTGGAAGAGACCTCTGAGATCATTGAGTTCAAATCCCTCTGCTATAGGCAAGGACACCTCCCTCTAGACCAGGTTGCCCACAGCCTCATCCAACCTGGACTAGAATGCCTCCAGGGAGGGGCATCCACAACTTCCTGGGCAACCTGTTCCAGTGTCTCACCACTCTCACAGTAAAGTATTTCTTCCTGATATCTAGTCTAAATACCCTCTTCCAGTTTAAAGCCATTTCCCCTTGTCCTGTTGCTACATGCCCTTCTAAAATGTCCCTTCCCCAACTTTCTTGTAGGCCCTCTTGAAAGCCACTCTAAGGTCCCCTCAGAGCCTTCTCTTCTCCAAGTTGAAGAGTCTCACATCTCTCAGCCAGCCCTCATAGGTGCAGTGCTCCAGCCCCTCTGATCATCTTCATGGACCTCCTCTGGACCCAATCCAACATCTCCATGTCCTTCTTGTGTTGGGGGCTCCAGAACTAGAAGCACTATTCCACCTGGGGTCTCATGAAAGCAGAGTAGAGGGATAGAATCACCTCCATCGACATGCTGGTCACACTTTTCTTGATGCAAACCAGGATATGGTTGGCCTTCTTGGCTGCAAATGCACATTGCCAGCTCACATTGAATCTTTCATCAACTGACACCCCGAATTCCTTCTCCTCGGCCTCCTTTCAAGCCATTCTCTGCTCAACCTATTCCTGTGCTTGGGATCACCCTGACCCAGGTGCAGGACCTTGCACATGGCCTTACTGAACTTCATGATGTTGGCATGGTCCCACCTCTCCAGCCTTTTCAGGTCTGTCTGCATGACATCCCTTCCCTTCAAATTATATAGTATGTTTTCGGTGATAAAAGTTTGCAAATATGTTTCCAACTCTTTCACTCTCAAGAGATTCTGGAAAGCTTACAATTATGCAGAGCAAGCAAATGACAGTGGAATATTATTTCTAACAACATAATACTATTTCCATTATTTTTAATAGTAGAATTTTGAGCTTCTCTTCTTCATTGTTTGACCCAAACTGTTCTTTCTTTATTCCATTTCTTTCATTTCTTGTTTTCCATTACATGCATCCTTTTTAGATCAGCTATATCAATATGAGTTCATACTCCTGCTCATTTCATTTGTTATTTTTAAGTTACTCCAGTAACAAAAGCAATATGGAAAAACCTCTTATGCACACTGATAAAAAGCTACCATGGCTATTGATTGGTTAATTTCCAGAATTTTATAGGGTCCTTTTACAAAACAATCCTGTCAAGCCTTTCTGTTAATTTAATTATAAATGCATCTACTGGAATAATACATAGCGCTGTTTTCAACCCAGTGTTTATTCTGTTCAAATTGCAATTAGTATCAAGGTAACAAGCAGCACTGTCAAATCCCAAAGGTAAACACTCTGTACTGTACAGATAAATGTACTGAAGATGACAGTCAAATGTTATTGAAGCAGGGGAAAAAACACCCCTTGCATTCTCCTGACAAACAATTTTGACAGGATAAGAAAAATTTCTTCTGAAAAAGCTTTGCAAAAATACAGATACATAAATTAAAGAGAAATACAACATCTCAACAAAGAGAAAAATATCCATGGTATCCTACTTTTATCCCTAAAGCCCTTATAGTCTAAACTTAGCAGAGAAATCAGCATGTACTATACTACTGTAGAAAAGATTACTATGATTCATAAACATGAAATACATGACAATAAACTCAATAGGCTTTTTTTTTTCAGAGTTTCTGTAATAAGCTGTTATGAACAATGATAGAGAGGTGATTAGAGACAGTAGATTTTTCTTAAATTTGAATTATCATATATTTGATTTATGTTGCTCAAGTGGCTTCTAACATTTACCAGGTTATAGCTTGTTTGCTTGATGGACTATAAACAAGCTCCTGATCCCAAAACTTCAAAAATACCGTGCGCCATGTGGTGTCCTAGATAACATCAGGCTGTAGATCAAATGCAAATCTGAATTGTTCACTTGGGGTGATTTGAAGTGGATTAACTTTTCTAAGTGTAATATTTACTCTGTTATTTACACACCACAGAATGTGCCAGTGCAAGCTAGGGATGGTGACTTGATGTAGTTGGAGTGAAGGGAGCAAGGATTTCATAGGTAAGGAAGCATTTTCATTTTATGTATATATAAAATGATTAAAACAAGAATTTTCCACATATAAAGGCATCCTCAGGACAAAAGCCAACAAAGAAATCATCTAGCTATTTGATCATGTCTTCACTTTATTTCTTAAGTGCCTTATTCCTACACGCAACTTAAAAGAAGGAAAAATAGGAATTTATGACCCTTTACATATGACTGATAATATGTTTACCAAAATCATTCAGAAATATTCGTATAATAGTAAGATTTTGCTGTAAGGAAAGTATAAAAAACACTGCAGCAAACAACGCAGCTCAAGTCTAATTAGGTAGAAGGCAAGCAGAAACGTCAAGGAAGAGTTTTGTTTCTTTTTTGAGTAGGTTATTTTGCTGCCTATACTTCCATATTTTTCTGTTTATAGTTGGATTTCCTGGATCAATGTTTATTCTGCTCTGGGCTGTTTATGACACTGCTTTACAAGAATTTAAAAACATTATCACATTTATAATAGATTATAAAAGAATATACAAAAATGATCATGTATCTTGGGGTGGGGTTTTCTATTTGAAATAAAAGTCTGCAAATAATAATAAAATCTAAAGCAACATTAAGAAAATGTCTCTTAAATATCATGTTCTACATTGCTGGAGCTCAGCTACATAATTTGGTTATGACTGCAGAGTTTCACAGAGTTTCAGCTGCAAAACTGATTCTTAGTCATGCAAAGGACTAATGCTACTCCCTCGAGAACAAAAGGAACAGGCTCATTTTAATCCTCTATTAACTGTATTAGAGAATTTTATGTGGATTTTAAGTTTTATACAAGCAAACTCAACGAAACCTTCCCAAATTAATTTACTACAATTTTGTTAGAAGAGGACAGAAATTTGCCCTATGAGTGGCTTCCACAATATCAATATGAGATACAGCACATAACTATCCAGTTAATTACATATCTTGTTACTAAAACATGCCCTTTTATAAGTCCGTATTGATTTATTTACTTTTTGATTAGGAAGATGAAAAATGGATTACAGAGCACGAGTTTAATAAGGACTAAAAGGAAGTTTTCCAGCCCTAGGATAATTTCATTCTTATCTTTGTTATCTACTGCTTGCTATTTTGCTTTAGTAATTCGATATTTTATATTCACTTAATACCTTTGTTGTATATCTATAGAAGATAATCACAACTAAATCACCAAAGAAAGAAGAAAACAATACATTCATCTCCCTCACATAATAATTATACCAAACCAAAACAAACAATTGAAAAATAAATACAACACAGCATACTATTCGGGACACCTTTCAGGATACAAAAGACTCTATAGGACAGGAAGTATGAAACAACTTAAAATAATACCAGGAAGCCTATTTTCTATGGTAAAAAAAAAATCCTACCAAACATAAAGAGTTTGTAAAAAAATATTATCTTGGTCTTTGAAATAAAAGTTTTGTACATCTGAGCAATACTTGACATTAGTATTGCACTACACAAAACAGACTTTGAAAGCAAAAGTAAATACAACAAGTTCTTGTTTTAACTGTGTCATTAGTCTGAAAAATATAAATTGAAGATTATGCAGAAAATGAGTACTTGCTGTAGCCTGACGTTGCACAGAAAGAAGAGGTGAATAACTCTTACTGTTTCTTATCAATAAACATAAGCCCCTCACATGTAAAAAGATAATGTAAAAGTCTTCAATTTAAATAAAATTTTACTAAATTCAAACGCATTCTAACAACAAACAGTTGTAGATCTCCAGTAGAAATACTCATGTGTTTGCAATAAGCCACATGAGAAGACCTCCACTCCAACTATTGTTCGTAGTAGTTTTGTTTAATCATAATACTGAGCTGAATATATTTATTCTTAATATGAATGTGAAAGTATTTAGTGAATTTAACAAAGCAGCAAACAACTCCTTTCCTTCCATCATTCTAGAGCAATAAAATTACAAATGATTTCAGATTTCTGAAAGATACCTTTCAATAAACTCGATCCACAAAGAGGACTACATAAAACTCAAAGCCACATCACAATGGGAATGCTTCATCAAGTCCAAACATTACCTGCACTAATGGACACTAGATGGAAGAAGTTTAACCGTGTCTTGGAAATGAGAGAAAAATTGCAGAACAAGACAGGAAGCTAGCCAATAGCCAAGCCAAAAAGTTCTTTTTTATAAAGGTATGGTAGACTCAGCTTTTGCAAGAAAAGGACATAACTGTAGCAGGGAAAGACTGCAAATAAAGTGGTATACAATTACTTGAATAATTATTTTGTACCATGAGCACTTGTTTTTTGTAAATGGAGTCAGTACTTCATTACTGTCAGCTTTCCTAACAGGAAGGAGCAAATGTTTGCTAGCCCGTTTGAACTCTGAAACAGGTACTTGCTTTTAAGACAACAGACAAGTTTAATCCTGCCTAGTTTAAAATGTCTTTGGAATCTCTACTGAGTCTCACTAGCAGGTGGTTTAGATGGAGCGGAGACCTGCCATTATTACTTCATAAAAAGCTACCAAAAAGAAATTCTTTTTTTTTTTTTTTCCTTAAAGATCTGAGGTTATCGTGACTTAGTATGGTGTTTAAATTCAACGGTAGTTTAGTAAATTAGTGATGAATTTTAGAAGTTCTCACATAGCAAACATTACCACCTTAATGTAAGTCATAACACTGTATCAACCTCCTTAATCAGAGTATGCTTGGAAACCATTTATAATCTCTGGCAACATGAAACAGGTTAAAAAGGTTAGAACCATCTACCTTCTAACTGATTAGAAGCAGAAATATTAGACGCTGAGAAAAAGTAAATTCCAATCAATTAATGTTAGAAATTTAAAAGTGGGGTAATCCTTACAAGTTTATTTCCAGAATATACTAAAATGTTTAGATAATTATTATGAACACAATTGCATTTACCATTTTACATTTACTCTGTAAATTACAAGACATTATTGAGACCTAATCTCAATCGAACTATCTTTCAGCATGCCCTGTCTCTCGAAGTGTGGGTGGTCTCATTCACCAGCATTGCTGGTTGTTTCCTTGAGACATAGGAAAACACTTGTGCAGAACATAAAAAACTTCCATTGAATCTTTCCTGCACAAGAAACCTTCCGAGCAAAAAAAATCTATGCAGTACTCACTTTATAGACTAATTCAATGTGATTTCTATAACAAATCACAAATATTAGGTCCCCAAATTATACCTTTTACTGTTCTACTATCTCTAACAGTAGTTTCTAGCACTGAATGAAATCTTGTTTACAGTTTTCTCTGGAGAAAATTATCAGGAGGTGGCAACTACACTTCACGCTCTTCAGTATCCCTTAAGCATAACACTAAGTCAATTTCTAACTCAGCTTTAGCCTTTCAACTCCCTGGTCACTTTGCAGTCTAACACACACTTATTTTTTTCTTTTTTCTCCAATAGACAAGACATTTATCTTTGGGAAAATGCCTGGTGGAAAAAGCATCCTTACATTATGAATTCTAGCCATATAAAACACAAACAAGAATTACTGATTGATTGAGGTAAGCAGTAGGTGAAAAGATTTACAAAGAACTGTGTCAACAACCTTCCCATATTATCTTATCTCAGTTCAACCCATCCCTTACCTGATTTCTTCCAAACCATTTATTAGTTTCCTCTCAATCAAGTACATCCGTCTTTTAAGTACTTGTCTTGAAAATAAAATGTTATGACTGTCATTTAAAATGACTTTTAGTAACAACTGCAACTTCAACCCCTTGCCCATACAAATGGAGGAGGAATAACTAATTGGCAAAGAGCTGGAAGCCCAAAGGTAGGCCAAAAAACATCTCAGATAGTTAAAGTTTTTATCAAGCTACCTTGAAACTGATGTATATTTTTTCAGAAGAGTAGAAGTTTCATTTCCAGGTATAGAATTACTTCTATATTACCTCTACTAGGAAAAAAAAAAGCAAACAAACCAAAACAACAACAAACAATAAAGTAAATAACACGTAATAATTACAGAAAATACAATTATGAAGTAAATATAAAATTCAAGAAAAAGAAGTTGAGAGATTTTCAGAGGGATATAGGCTACACTTGAATCGATAAGAGACATCGTTATGAACCGAGATCCAGTTGTTTACAGAGTGATAAAATCAGGTGTGTACTTAAATTATCTGAATCACCATTTTACACAGGTCCTACTACAGAGTGAGATGGGAAGAAATATTACTTATTTGATAGCATATATCTTTTTATTTGCTCAATATTACTTCTTATCAGATATCAAATTCTATGTATTCATTTTCTTCTGTTTTTAAACTGAGTGCCTGCCTGCCATTAACAGCTTAACTTCTTTACTTCTACTCAAGGTCAATACTATGCTATGTGCTTTATACAGTAGAGTAATTTTTTATTTAGTTCTGGCTTAATCATTTCTGTGTGTTGTGTTACAAAGCAGGGATTTCATATGTTCTACAAAAAGATTATATTTTTATTTTTAAAATGACATTGGCTTATGCTTTACTTGATCTTGTTCAGTTCCTTTCTAAGAGTTAAAAGTTTCTGTACACATGAAATACTAAATTTTCTTTGCAACACTCCTTTATGTTACATGATGAGAAAAGTAGATTAATTTAAAACAATATGAATATTTTCCTTAGGTAAAAAGAGAGTTAAATCTTTCAAGTGACAAAAAAAATAAAAAAATTCTCAATATATGCAGTAAGTTCAATAGCAAAATATGGAACATGATCTCAGTTTCAGCGGCCAAGACAGAAAATAGAACTTTCTGCTTTTGTACTTCTTATAGCTTAGTGTTTGTCTCTGTCACACTGTGAGCTGGAGTAAACGTAATTTCATGGAGTAAATAATGTAATGGATAAATCACACACTTTGCGGAGTTTGTCAGAAAACATTCTGGTCCTTGTACTGAATTGCCTGGCCAAAAACAGTGCTGTTTGGTTGAATTTCCAATAGAGTAACATTAGAAAACAGGCAACAAAAGAAAATGATATAAACGTTTCAGAAGTTTAGAAGCAGGTATAATATTTGATAGTTACTTGACTTTCTTGGTCTGCCATCTACTTCTACCTCATCTAAATTTAAGTGATGCTTGATTTCAAAACAGGTAAGCAAAGAAAAAATGATGAAATATTTTCCCTACTGTCTTCCAGTATGTCATTCTTCTCAACAAGCAATCTAGTACAAACGACTGCTGTTGCAAGACACCACTAATACTCCCTTGTATAATCTGGAAATGAAGATCATATGAGATGAGACTCAATAAGCACCATCTGTGTTATAAGTTGAACAGAAATGAGCAAGTTTATGTACAAGTCAGATTGCTGCACAGATACAAAATTGTGTTTGAAGTAGTAAATCCTACTTGGAGCCATGATGTAGCACAACGGAGTATGGAACAAAGCAAAAAAAAAAAAAAAAAAAAAATAGATTGGAATTCTCTGTATGTTTAACAAGTCTGGATCTCCAAAATCATTAACCTGAATAGTGATGTTTACTTAGAGGATACAGATCGGTTTCTCAAAAGTACTACCTAACACGTAGGAAGCCACCTGAATATGTTAAAATCTCAGCTTGAAGACTAACAATCTCTAACGGAAAGGTCAGTTTACAAATGAGAGACTTTTTTTCCCTTATATACCGATAATGAATGAGCAAATTGTATTTCATGATTGTAGCTCAACTGGAACATGGAAATTAATTGTGCCAATCAGTCAGCAAGTAGTAACCTGTCACAAATGCCTGCACATATTAACTATGAAATGAGTCAAAAGAATAAATATTCAGTAGGAAAACCTTAGTGCATTGCAGATAGCTATATCTGCTTCCAGCAGCAGTCAGAGCACAGCTGCATTTGCCGTGCAAAACAGAGATGCAAGTCCAAAGCCAAAGTGGAATTAATTAAGCAAGGGTTGTAGGATCACCACAGGCTTATCCCAGCTTCACAAATGAGATGGAGCCTTCAATTCCTCCTGCTCACTGGCCAAAATAGATGTTCCTCAGCAGGCTGTGCTTGGAAAGATAGCTACGATGGCATGTTATTTAGGTAACCTCTTACAATTAAACCACGGATTAATCTGCTTGTTAACTTTTGCCATCGAGAACAAACATTTTAAAATCCCACGTATATTATTGCTGCCCACTGTAACCAGCTACAATAACTAACTCCCTGGAAAAAATGTAAAAGTAGTCCTTTGTTTGAATTGACTATAAGGAATAGAATGGCTAGTGCAGCAGAACTTAAAAATTGGAAAACAGTTTTAGAGGAGGTAACTGAAGAAAAACTAGTATTTACTTTTCTGTGATTCTTTTTTTTTTTTTTTTTTACTAAGAGAGGAGTGTTTTGAAAAAGTTGTAATTTATATGCATTTTATTACATATGATTACATGTAAATTATCTGTATCTTGTACATAAAATACTACTTTTCTGAAAGAATGGTCAGGCACTGGAATGGGCCACCCAGGGAGGTGGTGGAGTCACCCACCCTAGAGGTGTTCAAGGAACGTTTGGGTTTTGTGTTCTGGGATATGGTTTAGTGAGAACTATTGGCTATAGGTGGATAGTTGGACTGGATTATCTTGTAGGTCTCTTCCAACCTTGGTGTTTCTGTGATTCTGTGAAGTCATTTTTGTCTTAAAGATGTTCTAGCAAAGTAACACCTTTCATATAAGCTCTGAATTCTGTATTTCTGTTAATGGAGCAGCTCACCAAATGTACCATTGCTGCTGAGAGGAGAAGTGTGGGTTCAGAAGAACCACCAGAAATAAATTCCTACTATCTTGAATATTACAGACGCATTACATGAAATTAGCAGAAGAATAAATCCTTCTTGGAAAGGGGACAGGGAACGAGAATGCAGAGACCATGGGAAGCACAAGTAGATTGGCTGAGGTTAAAGGCAATCTACTCAATGACTGATGAATGGCAGCAAACATCTCTAAGCATAAAAATAGTTTAGGACAGGCCTCAGGTAAGGGAGAGATCCATTTGAGTCAAGGATAATTCGTCCTGTTAAATAACTATTATTTTGCTGCTTGCTTTGTTTTTGGTTTTTGTTTTTTTTTTTTTTTCTACTCATAATCTATCTTCCAGTCACATAGCCAAGACTATTATCATGATTTGTTTATTCACTTATTTTTTTGCTAACTCTGAACAATAGATTGAACTTCAACAAACGCTGTGTAGTCTAAATCCAGAAGAACTTGGACAAAAACTTACCTACCTGGATAGTAAAAGGGAAGGCATTAAAAGTGTGAACAGTACAAATGGTGCAAGTAAGAAGAGGAATTTCATCAAGGCATCTGGGACACAATGCCAAGTCATAGCAATCATGTCTGTAGGTAGGAAACATCTTTAACAAGGAAGCACAATAAATACTTTTACAAAAGGCCATCAGAAATCTATTAAAAAGAAGCAACTAACAAGGTGCAGTAAGTTATAAGATAAAAAGTCTGAAAGTTGGACTTTCTTTCTTTTATAGATTGATTTGAATGCTACAGTACCCCTGAAGAAGAAAAACAACAACAGAAAAAACACTTCTGTGATAACGATCTCATCTGGTTTCACAAGCGTGGCTTTCTTCTGTGTTATAACACAGCGTGGAATACATGAAATGCTTTGAGAGCAATCTGGTCTTATTCAAGTCAGGGAAAAATTTGAAAATATCTTTATTGGAGCCAAGATGAAAGCCTAAGTGCAGTTCCATCAATTTCAACAGGACCACTAATTGTCTGAAGCTATGCATGAGCATGAATCTTCAAAGAAGCAGGGCTTCAAAAAATTTGCTTCTGTGTATTTATTAGTTAAGACAACAATGTTTTGAAGTGGGCTGCGATGCTGACAGGTGTTTGGAATGAAATTAAGAGCACTATTTCACTCTTGCTGAACATCACGTATGTGCAGTTCAACTGAAACGAGCCTTTTGGAACAGCAGGTATTGTTCCTCCTACTGTGAAGCAAATTAGACAACTAAAAGAAATAGCAGCATCCTGCAATAGAAACAGAGAACAATGGATGCTTGGGCTTTGTAACCTGGAACCTGAATGCACAGAGAACCACCTCTCAAGATGAGGCTCTTATGCTTTCCAAACCTGTAGTACTCAAGGTTCTCAATTTTATAGAAAGGAAACTACTCTAGCCTGTGAGAAGTTTCAGAAGATTTTTCTTCACAGCATGGGATTTCCCCAAGCATTCAGATCCTTCTCAGCTTGCAAAAGACAACTTAATTCGCTCTTTGCACTGTTTATGAAGTCAAAGGCAGCATGGGAAGGCCCCACAGCCAAAATAGCAGGAATTTGAATATTCAGAATTGCAACCAGTTCTAAAATTCCCAAGGTTTTCTTTCAGAAATCTTCTGCCAGATTCACATGATTTATTTGAGAAGTGAGATTTGCTTAAGTCATAACACTTTAAAAAAAAAAAAAAAAAAAGAAAAAACAAAAAGAAACTATTGGATGTTATCACCTAGGTAAGAACTAGATGATAAAGAAAACAACTATTTGTCATATACTAAGATCACAATTTAACGTATTTCAGGCTTAGGTCATATAAAATAAGAAGGCTCTTTTCTTACGTTGTCCCATAATTAGGCTGATGTTGGTGACACGATAGTGGAGACTGAACATACACATCAGTGTTCTGTTACATTTTGTTGCCATTCGACATAGGGCAGCAGAGGGGCAGTTCTGACAAATTGGAATGTGATGTGGAAGTCGATATGAAGCAAAGGTGTGGAATTGAATTCCTCCATGGGAAAATAATGGCACCGACTGACACTGTTGAGCATTGATGGAAATCAGACAATGGATGTGAGCACAGTGAGTTGATGGGTGGGGCATTTCAGCACTGGTGACAATGACAATGGGTCACCTCCACTGGTGCAGGTTCTGTTGTTTTTTTTTTTTTTTTATTAGTATTTTTACTAGTGGCACACTGCTTGTGAAATTGCACAGGTAATGGTGGTGTCTACGTTGACAAATAGAGTTTCACAGCTGAGAATTTGCTCTCTCCAATAGCGTTATTGTGTTCTTTGTATCAGTTGTAATTTCCATGGAAATAAATAGAAGACATTATTTTCAGAGAGGTCTACATATTTCTTTTCCCTCCTTTAGATGGCCATTACTATCTTTAATCTACTAGTTTTCATTTTTTTTCCTCCTTAAACGCAGTGTCATTGCAGGCTAAGATTGTAGAATAGTAACCATTTATTCACATTGTTTTTGTTCCTTTTCTGTTTTTCTTTTGTAGGGTTAGAAGAAATACAGCAAAATATTTCTTTATTACAGTCTATCCCATTCTATCTTTCTTTTCACTTATTTACCAATAACACCTTTTCCCTCCCCACTCTCTCCTCCTGCCCTCCTCACCCTTCCCCTCATCCTCCCCCCAGAAAACCCTAAAAGATAAACATAAGCATCTTAGGCACAAAGTAGATCTGTATCTACTAGCACACATGGCTAACATAAAATCACGCCCAATGCAAAAAAATAACAGTTTTTTTTAACTAAAACAATCTGGTTTACAACTGTTAGCCTACAACTTCAACCAGATCTCTAATGAATATTATTTGAAACGCACCGACTTCCTCTATTGCTTCACTATAACTTATACTATGATTAGTTAAATTAAGTATCAGGTATACCAATACCTTAAATTGATCCACACCATAAATATATTTTTATAATAAAAGCAGACTCATATCCCATCATTTGAATTACTACAATTTTAAATCTCACATTAGATATTTCCTTTTTTTTTTTTTAAAAAAAAAAAAAAAGAAAAAGGAGAAAGAAATAGTAAAATACATTTTTACGTAGCTATTATTCAAGCACCTACAACTATTTCTTTGTTTAGACTGTTAAACTCAAATCTGAGAATTTAAATGCAAACCTAATATTCAGTCCATAACGTTCAGACAGGTAAAGTTTGTCTGGAAAAATTCATTAATGAAATACATGGCAATGCGATCTACTCTTTCAATTTTCTGCTGCCTAAAGGGCAGAAGGAAAATAAGCAAAGTTTACCACATGTAAATATTCCCAAGTCTTACATTCGTAATTATTTCCTGAGAAGTAAAATCAATTGGGTTTTCATGATTAAAAGTTCAGTTTTCTAATAAAACTTTTTGACATTGTATAAACAGTGTTCAACTCTTTTAAGTGTTTTTACCCCCCTACATAGAAGGACATTTGAAGGACTGACTTCAATAATGGATAAGAAAATTAATGAAAACAGCATAGTTTAAATGAGCTTTGCAGAATACTTATGATAAATGAATCTCATTTTTGTAGCGATGAACACCTGAGACACCATTTGGATACTAAGATATAGTTGCTGGACAGCTGGATATATTTCATTATTTATGTAGTTGAACGAAACAATCAGAATTTCACGTCAGGAAAAAAGACACTGGCTGAGCTGTTAAAGAATTAGATATTAATTGATATCTAATAATGAAGATTATTTCTATAGTCTATACATAGTAGCAATAACATTTACGATCGAGTGTGAAATTCAGGCTTGAGATACGGAAGCAAATAGCTCACCAAGTGGACTTGCATCCAAGCCCACTGAATGCAGGCACAAACTGGAACTTGCTTTACTGCTTCAACTCACCATTTACCCTAACTAGAACATCTGCCTTGATTTGTACTTGATATTTTCCCCTTACGGGTTCCCAAGGATGAGGAAAATTTTAAGCACACCCTCCTATCCTAATACAAGATCAGGTCAGGAAAAGCCAGGGTCAGAAAACATCCTAACATTCTCTATGTTTTTACAGCTAAATATTAGTGCTTGTGAAACACTGCATGAAGACTGTCTGCTGGTGGACTGCATTACTGTTAGCCAGTAAAGTAACGTTATAAAGATGTTCAGTGTTTCAGTTTTCAGAGCTCTAGTGTTCATCTCAACTATTTTCATGGTCAGAAATAAGTGAAGTGGTCCAGGATTTTCTTTGAGGAAGTTGATAGAAGCAGTGAATGACATGACTGTCTTGGTCTCCCGAGCTCTCTGAGATACCCAGTTTTAACAGCTCCTCGTGACAGGCAATAGGTAGGTTGACTTCTACTCTATGAAGTGATAGTACTCAATTGACTATTTTAGCCTAGAACATTTTTGCATTTGTACTTCGATTTTCTTACAGGGAAAACAATGTGCAAATAGATAAATAGCAAAAGAGCATTAGATAATAGATTTAGAAGTCTGATAAACAAGGATTTTATCCCTTTAGAATGGAGAATTAATTTAGCTGGAAGGCACATATTTTGTTATTCAGTAAAGTTGAGCATATGAGAAATAAATAACTTCCTCTAAAATAGAAAGTTTCCTCTATCTCTTCATGACTACAGATGTGTGTATACATACAAATGCACACGGATTTCTGCACACTAATGCTGGGGACTGGGTTGTGACAAGGAGGAAATGTTATTTTCAAGGTCCAAAAGAAAATAGAACAGATGACAGCATGGATACTGAAGTCATAGTGTATCAGAAATGAAATTGAACTCTGTACACAAGCTTTGGAAAATCCAATTGCAGTACTATGATTTGTACAGCTACTGGAACTACTGTTTTAGATAAAATGCATCTCTATGATACCAGAAAACGCAGACTATAACTACGTGCTTTCACAAGTCCTTTTCTTGAGGCATAGGTAACAAAACAAGCAACATTTTTATGTGAACGTGTGAACACTTGTACATAAAGTATTTGCACATATATTAGGGATACACATATATTCCTTTCATATTCATTCAAAAATAAATATTGCATACTGCTCATAAAGAGCAAAAAATAAGCAAACACTTGACAAATACTACCTAACAGATAGAAAACAAAAATATTCACAAATATTCCAAGAATAGAGCATAGTAGTTTAAACAACATATTCTAGTATTTTAAGTGTTTGTTTCATTGCATGTTTCTTTGAAGCAATATCACTGAGGATTTTTTTTTTTTCAAAACTAAATACATTACATTTTCTAGTAGCTCTAAATACTACATTCAGTTTGCAATTTACTTCAGCAGCCAAATAAATTTTTTTTGATGGCTCACAGAAGTCTCTAGGCTAAGAATCAGTAGGCAACCTGGAGTACAGCATAGAATAAAGTCAGACTTTTGTATATTAAGAAACAGACCCTTACAAGGAACCTAATTACATTACACATAGCACAGAGGAACTAAATGGTCTGGAAAATGAGAAATCCTCGAAAATGTTGAGTTTTACCTGTACCACATGTGAGAGCACAGGTGCTATTTAACAACGCAGCTTACTTCATTATCATGATCCATAAGAAACATTCATTACCCAAAATGTTTTTTTCCTTTTAACTCCTTGAAACAGGGTTCATAAAAGCTGCACGTCCAAGGAAAAACCCGAGTCAGTTTTTCTGACTGTTTTTAAACTGCATTCAGAACTATTTTCACCTTTTTTCTCCCTCCAGATCATGTGAAATGGTGATAAAAACTTGATTTTACATAAAAAATAATAATTATAACAAGTGTATAGGGAAGATAGCCACCAAGTTAACTTAGAAATTCATTGATAGTTCATATAATTTCATTCCAGCCTCCAAGGGCATTGATGGTTTAAGGGTTGGTTTGGCCCCGTTCTACAGCCAGTGGGGCAGAGGAACCCATGGATCCACGCCCCGGAAAAGGGAAACAGAGCAGAGAGTTGGGCCCAAAGACAAAACAGCGGCAAAACTACCTGAAGAGAAACAAACCAATTTACTAAATAAGATATTAGAATGCAAGATACAGAATAATATAATTAGAATTGGAGCTTATAAATCAAATATAACAACAGAGTACCTGAAAACTGAAGGCCTTAGTCTAAAGCTGAGACAAGACATGCAGTTGGGGTGAGCAGAAGGAAAGAAATCAAGGTCCCATGACTTTGCTCAGGATTTTATCTCCTCTCTGAACGCTAAGTCCTCTGATGTATGTAGTTCCTCCCCTTTGAGACAGGTACCCAGAATTGGAACATTAACACTTCAACTCCCAGTACGCTACATGATGTTGTGATGTGAAATAATGAAAAATAATCTAGAATAAGGAAATTAAACTTGCTCACAACTAGTGCAAATTATCAGAAAAAAAGTGTTATATCAGGTGCCTTTCAAAATTTAATCGGTTTTACGGAAATTATAGTGCAAAGTGTACTTTGCAGAAGAGTATCTGACCTTTTATTTCTGTCTAAGTTTTCACAGAATATTTGAATAAGTTGAGAAAGAACAATAGTCATTTCTGGTGCACATAAAATTAGACAAATAATTCAGTAATTCCTTCTTAAAAAAAATTGAAAAGTTTTTCATACAGTAATTTGTTATCTAAGGAAAAAAAATACAAGAGAAGATACATTCACTGCTGGTTATTAGTGCCTGGAGTTTTTTTTTAGCTCAAGACAAACAGATGCTATTGCTATAAAAAAAAGGACTACACACTATATTGAAAACAGAACAATCATTAAAATTGTTTATCTGTACCACAGACTATTAGCTTCTGTTATCATCCACCAGGAAGTGTCTAGCACTGAGCAGAAATAAACAAAGATTCATCTGAAAAGAAGTGAATTCAAAACCACGAACCATTATAAATATCAATAACGCTACACTACAAAGTTCCCAACACACATCACTTTAAAAAAAAAAAAAAAAAAAAAAAAAAAAAAAGCAAAAGCAGTTAAAACTTCCTTTCTTATGAAAAAGCAATATGAACTATTGTATAGTAAATAAGTGTACAGAGGTGTAAAATCAACTGGCACAGAGAGTTCCAGGCTAAGAAGGATTATGAAACAATGGAAAGATAATAAATTGAAAACACTTACCAATGTTGGAGGCTTGCAATATCATCCACAAGGAATAATCTCCAGGAAGAAACCCTTGCGCAGGGACAGTCAGCACTTAAATGGGATCTGAGAGAGGTGGAGCCAGTCTCCACCCCTTCCAATAGCACAGGTGAATTGCCTTCACCTGTGCTACCATGGCTGACTCATTGCTCACCTCAGAAAGTCAATCAGAGGTTCAATCCATGATTCAGCAGTTCTCATACAACTATTTTGATGCACATTTAAAAAATAAGTAATGAAAAGCATGAATTATCTTACACAGTCTACAGGATGAATTTCTCTGATACTTTAACATTAAATTCAGAAAAAAAATCTAATGCCAGGTAATCTAGTCTCTGTCACGGAATGAGAACATGTCCCAGTTCTGGAGTGGCACTTGGGGTCCTACCTAGGACATGGTCTTGCTCTAGATGCTATTTCTGGTGACTCTAGAGCAAGGCTGAGCACTTAAAAACATGCTTTCTGCCTGTTTTTTTCCTCTTTCATCACTACACTTGAGTAAAAAAGATTTGTTCTGAGAATGTATACGTATTTTTCAAGATATTCGACTTGTATTTGAAGAACTAATGGCCCTACAAGTCTGCTGATGGCTAGAGTTATTTATTATTATTATTATTATTATTATTATTATTATTATTATTTTACAGTCTGCGTTTAAAGCTTGTTCTGAACCTTGTAATGAGATTTCAGTTCTTACAAGCATTTTAATATATATGGGTAAGCAAGGGAACAAATGTGATGCCTTAATGAGAATGTTTGCTATCATAGCAATTAATATCAATAATGGATTATACCACCAACTGTTACTGGATTGGATCTGAAGTCTTGACTGTGTGAATAAAATAATAATCGTAACTGATGGTATGACAGATCATGTAGATTTTTCATACAATTTCTAAATAACATATAATTAATGCAGTTTAGAGCTCAAAATTTTAGATGAAGCTAAAAAATATCTAGACATAACAGAGCAGTTTGAGGTTATAATTCTGGTACAAAAAAATGGAAAATCCAAATTACTACTGTAAACTGGACAACAGTTGTAGCACTTCATGAAAAGCATACAACCATGTTGTATGTAATTTTCTTAAAAACAAGTATTCTAACTTAAAAACTCACTTTCAGCAGTCATGCACACAAAGAGAAAGGAAATAAGATGATATCTTTTCCTTTTTTCCAGGAAAAAATGGTCACTGACAGAAATTGTCAGTGTTACCTTTTGCCATAGACATACTTCTCTTTAATGGGTCGTTTTCTGTCCTTTAAAGGGAAAGGAGGCAAAAAGGGAGGTAGAACTGATTGAGTTCTGAACCCGTTAGGCAAGCAAGCATAGCAGAGCTCTGTCAGTATAATATGACAAATATTTGCATAAGCTTTTGTAAGGTTTTTTCATCCTTGAAGCTCATGAAAGAACACAGAATAGGTTATAAAAAAAAACAAAAAACAAAAAACAAAAAACAAAGAAAAAAAAAAAAAAACCAACAAAAAACAAAGCTAGACTCTTCTATTTTCTAAAATACATTTCTTAAAATTCTTTCTAAAATTTTGCATTTCTTTCCACAGCCGCATGCAAATTTACTATGCAGCACAGAGCAATTTATCATGAGCAATGTAAACCTGTAAGAACAGATGATGACCAACCTTTACAAAACCTGTACATAGTCGCAGCACATATTTCTATGGAAACTGGAAAAGATTTCCTGGCACGCAGGCCTGTTTCTACTTACTGATTGTTTAACAAACTTCAGCTTAAAAAAAAACTATTTTCTTTTTACACATAATGTTTTACCATTGATCATAGCCTCTATTTTCAAAGTGTGATAATTATTTAAATCATAAAAAATAATTAAATAAGCACACCTGTAACAGCAAACAGAGAAAGAAGTAAACATCCTGCCTCTAAAAGGAAATTCAACAAGAAGCATCACAACAATTCCGAAAGTTGTGTTGATTTAACTTTGTTATATTTCAAAACAAAATTTTAAATTGAATATCCAGACTTCTTCTCCTCTTATAACACTGACATGGGGCAAGGTACAAGATCGATACAAATTTTGCTTTTTGTTAGAATTTTACTACTTTTGGAACTGCATAAAGATTTTCCTTTAGTATTCCGCAAGCATGCTTTTGTTTTATGTTTGCCTTTCTTCTCCTGTGACTGAAGTTTTCAGACAGAGTGAAAAATTAAACACTGGAAATTTATCTCGTGGTACATTTTGAAGATTGATGAAACCCTATCCACCTTGAATGACATACTGAATACATGGAACTGCAGATGTGGGAGCTATGAAGTCAAACAGCTAAGTTATTTGTGATTTATAAGCTCGAGAAGGCCTTACATCAAAACAGCAGGAAAGGCTATCATATGGTCTAGAATGAATCCTGCTTCTTAGCAAACAGGAAAATGCCCCTAAGAGCTAAAGTTGATTTAAAGGACGTAATCTTCCTGCAGGTAAAAGCATCCCCCTATTGCTACTTATTCTAAATGAGGCCTTCAGTTTTCTTCCTAGCACCAAGCATTTCTTGGCTTCTGATGGATTTATTGCTCTCCTGCCTGTTTCCAGCAAACACTTCTCTTCCCCAAAGATGAGATTAGTCGCCTTAGACTTTTAAAGGTGTAGTATTCCATAATGTTGAAATCTTAAGTGACATGCTGGCAAATTACAGTAGGTACAGCTCGTCGTGATCTGAGCTTCAATTACAGCTTGTGTTTAGGCAGCTGCCCAAAAACCTGACCTTGAGATAAAGAATTTCACTCATTACTCTATCTACGTAGACTCATACAGCTATATGTCTACGTCTATTCTCCATTTTATCATAAATCTCTAAACACGGTTGACATCCTGTCAAGTGATGTGAAACAATGCCGCAGCAACACCGCATGGGCTAGTACAAAGTTCTTCACAACACCAAAATGGGAAAAGACTTCTTCATTTTCCTTCTCCTGCTATGTGTCCCACATCTTACTAAATGCACGCATACACACCCTGTCCAGTTTGTAGTTGTTGTTATTTCAAAGAAAGGCGAATTTACCACCACTTGTGTGCACAGACACACTCCTTGAATCCCAGTAGTTCCACAGGGATAACTTCCCATGTCTATACTCCAGATGTTGTGAAAGACTGCACTGATGTAACTGAAGCATTCAAGTTTTGGTTGGACAACACTAGAGCAGAGTGACAAAGAATAGGTACAGAGGAAGCCTCTTTTTCTTCACCTGTCTAAAGCTATTCTGTACTTATTACAGTAGTATTTTCTGTAAAATTGAATCATGGAATCACCAAGCTTAGAAAAGACTTGCAAAATCATCCAGTCCAACTATCAACGTGTCACCAGTATTTCTCCACTAAATCGTATCCTTTAGTACAACACCTAAATGTTTCTTGGACGGAATGAGTTGCTTCTAGGATTCATGAAGTATCTTTGCCTGTTACAACTGCTAGTGCTAAAAACAATAGCCAGCTTCAAAAGCAAACTAACTAACTAACAAACAAAAACCCTATAAAAACAACCCTCAAACAAAAATATAAAGGAAACTACACAATGGCTCAGCTCATATAATTAACACTATTTGTGTGACATTTTCCCGTACTGCCTCAGGTGCTTTAAAGGAGTCTCCTATCTCAGGGCATTCTCAGATAAATTAACAAAGAGGGACTGATGCTAGGCAAGAATGAAGACAGGAAAACATTGCAACAAAGTACAAGCACACAAAAACACGGAACAAGGTATGTGCAGTTGCCACTATGCTGATAAGTATCTTATTTTCCTACAGCTTTTCAGCATTACTTCCAACTCCTGTTTTTCCAGTTCCTTTGCTGGGGCTTTCTGGGGTTGGTTTTCTTGTTATCAGGTTTGGTGTGTTTTTTGGGGGCAGGCAGTAGCGAGTTTTACCTCACGATCTGATGTTTGAGACAATTTTTCACATGATTCTACCATAAGGTTCTATTTAACAAGGTTATGATTATGTTGCCTGGGAGATTTAGAGAAGTCACAGATCCTTATTTAACTTTTCAGCTGTCATACTCAGTACAAAAACTGATTTGATAAAGACTCCAGGGAAAGCCTAAAGCTGTGTTACCTCCCGAGAGCACAGAAGCTAAGACTACTATAAACACTTGAACAGAGTCCCAACAACTTAAAAAGAGGTCACTGCCACAGATAAAAAGGTTCCAGTATGATTGTTTCTGTGATGGCAATTCCCAGAGAAAATGTTATTAATCATAAGCGAACAAGTTACTGTGCTGCTAATTTTATTTTTAACTGAGTGAAGAATTGTGCAAAATTTTTCTTAAGATTTTTGGCTTTGTCTCACACCATAATTAGTGATTTTTTTTCTTAAAACAATCTACATGTATCTTACTGTATGTTTTCTCACTTTACAGAAGAGGCAAATGGACTTTTTTATAATATATTGTTTTGATCTAATAGTAATAATTATTGAATGCCGTGAAATTACAAGGCTCTTAGGGCCATGACCTTATTTAACTAATCATATAAGTATAAAACAATCTGCTAAAAAAATTGAAAGTTCCATAATGATTTAGTAACATGGACATAGTAGAGAACAGAACTCTAGCAGTGACTGTAACTACACCACAAAAATCTCACTTGCTGAAAACTGTAGCAGCTCAGTCAGAGTTCACAGCTTCTAGGAAAATATTACCTGCCTGACTGGCAGGCCAACTTGTTGGGAGCATTTTTTTCTTATTCACCTTATTTCAATAAGACATTAAAGTTTTTGAAAACTATCAAGATTATTTCCCTTTGTTTTCTTTTAGAAAGACGATTGCACAAATTCTTTCTATTCTACTATAACAGCAGGATCTACAAGGGATAAATGTGACCAAGAAAACATGGTCATGGGAGACCTTACCTGTTCTGTTGTTTTTTTTTTCCTGCATTCAGAGATGGAAGGTAAAATAAGCACATATGCATGTAATAGAATAGAATATCCAAAAATGTCTGAGACCTTCTGTCTCTAATTATTCTAGGGAATCCAAACCTTCAACAGTCAGGTTGGACTGAATGGCTGTCAGAGGTCCCTTCCAAATTCAAGGATTCTATGATTCTATGAAATTCACTTTGTTAAAATAGTTTCAATGGGGAAGTATACTAGAACTCAAAACCACCAAATAATAATGCTTTTATAATCAGCAATCTTTGGATAAAATGCACTGTGCATAAACAAATTGTCCCATTGTCAATTTAATTAAGATGCATAACAAGGCTGTGGTTTAAACCACAAAAACATATATGTTTTCTGTCCAAACAGCAAGAAGGGCAGAGTTTCTGCATTTGAGCCCCTTCAGCTGGGTCCGTCCAAGTGTGGAAGCAAATGCATGTTGTGACAGGCTTTCACAAATGCAGCAAAACTCTGGCAGATGAACCTCCATAGCTCCTCTTCACAGAGTGTTGAAGCTTCACAGAAGTGGTAGAATAGAGGTGTGGAGTCACTCATTCCCCCTCAGAAGTCTCATCACTGCTGACATTTAAGACTGGTGGAAAGAAGGCTGGACTAACATACAAGGCAGATGTTTTGTTCAGGTGTCCAAAGCGATATCTTTTGGTTTATGATTACCTTTTCTGTTAATGAAATTGAACTGCAAGATCTGCTTAGGCATTCTGATCTTGAAAGCCAGGATTAAGCAAGTATCAGATTTGGAAATTACAACTACTTGCATATTGTTACTGAGCAACAGGAAAAAAGACTCTGGGGTAAACAGACAACCATGCAAATTCCTTGCGGTGATGTTTCACAGACTTTGCTACAATAACAACTGTTAATTAAATCCATTCAACTATAACATACTGAGGAATCACTGACTTAATTTACTGAGCATTTAACATTTTAAATTATTAGAGAACGAAAGCTACAAAAACAAACAAAAAAACGTTAATCAAATGTGTTATGTTTCTGCCACTAACTTCTGTGGATTTCTTATAAGTAGCAATCTAATTCAGCTTTGCCACTATGGAAAAGAAATAAATTCATTCCAAAGTCAGAGGAACTTTTCATGCCTGGCAAAGTTCACACTAATAACTGATAGCTAATAAGTAATAACTATTCTTCTTGGTGTCGTGAATTTATGCAGTAATGGATCAATACAGTCTCATCGTCACAGAATCACACAGAATCACAGAATCACCCGGGTTGGAAGGGACCTCAAGGATCATGTAGTTCCAACCCCCCTGCCTAGCAGGGCCACCAAACATACACTCTCCTTGTAAAGAACTTCCCCCTAACATCCAACCTAAATCTTCCCTCCTTCAACTTGGATCCATTTCCCCTAGTCCTGCTGTTGTCAGCCCTTTTGAAGAGTTTACTCCCCTCGTGGGTGTAGGTTCCCTTCAGGTATTGATAGGCTGCAATGAGGTCACCCCGCAGCTTCTCTTCTCCAGGCTGAACAAGCCCAACTCCCTCAGCCTGTCCTCATAGGGGAGGTGCTCCAGCCCCCTGATCATCTTAGTCGCCCTCCTCTGGACCCTTTCCAAAATCTCAATGTCTTTCTTGTACTGAGGGCTCCACACCTGGACACAGTACTCCAGATGGGGCCTCACAAGAGGATGTCTCTTATTTGAAGTCTTTTTTTTTTTTTTAGGTTCCTTTTAAATTCCTTTTCTCGCTTGTGAAGATGGTGCATTTCCCCATTGATGTGATACTCTATCTGTGACAGACCTTAGCATTCAGGATGCTGTACAACTACTGATCACATTAAATTCCACTGCTTGGAGTCAGGGAGCTCTATAAAACTCACGCGTCCCTGTAGTAACCACTTATTTCATTGCCAGCATCTAGATGCAAAGTCTGGGGCAGGAAACAATGGCAATTACTTCCACTGGTGTTGGTAAAAGCTCATAAGAAATTTAGCCTAGTTTGATGTTGCCAACAGCACATTGTTTGGTACAGCAACACAGCCCTGCAGTGTTGACTCACAACAGTAAGTCACCTGAATGTCAGTGGCCCTTTTCTGACATCTGAACATTGTTGGAAGAAGTTGGAACTTCATCACTAAGCTTTCAGATGTCAGATCAATCAAACATTTCAGCTTTTTTCATTGGTACATGTACATCCAGACTGCCCTGGTGAGGGAACAGCACGTCCATGAAGTCCCCAAAGCTCTGTCTTGAGAGCTGACTGGTCACCAACTGTGGAGAGGCACAGGTTTCTCTGGTGCTGTTTTTATAAACCACTTTGTGCAGTAACAACTAATTTTTCCAAATTTGTGTTTATACAATTTAGAAAAAAAAAGTAAAATGCAGACCATTACATATGACATGATAGCTATCTAAGGACTATCCCCATGTTGAATTACATACTTACCTGTCTTGATGGTGGAAGAAAATAGGAGGTTCCGAAAGCCTGTTGTGTCTTGTTTGTCTTTCATATATTTGAGTATGCAGTTAATCTATGTAGCAGTCAACCTAATGAATTAAAGACCACAGTATAATTAGACTGATTTCAAAGAAAAAGAGAAAGGCTTCATAGCTTATTAGTATGATAGTGTAACACAGGTACCATGAAAAAAAAAAAAACCACCAAAAAACCCCAAACTGAAAACTCACGTGGACTACTGTAAAAATGAAGAATAGAACCTCATTTAGTGTAGCACAGATAAAAATCACATTCCTGGAAATCTTATTTTTAATATTTCGTTACATATTTGCATTCTTCCCAACATTCATGTCTTAAGCTACATGGAAAATGTACATGTAATGAATATTCACTCACCTTGAAATCAGGTAGAGCACAACAAATTTCATTGAAATTGATTAGTGTTTATAAAGATCATCACTGGTAAAACAAAGTGAAAACAATTTTTTTTTTTTTGTTGTTCCTGTAAAATGCAACTACCTTTTATATCCTCAGTGAAGATGTGAAAAAATTACCCAAGATACTGTTATCATTTTGTGGCTGTGACTGTGCAGCAATTGTTAAGTTCCTATTACAGTTAAGCTCATAAGAGGATTTAGTCCTAAAAGTGCATTTTGCAGCTTGCCATGGATTTTTATTAAACTCTGAGAAGTAAATTACTACAGAAAGACTCCAATATTAGACAATTTTAAGTTGTCTGGGAACTATTGATTAGCTTTTCACTAACTGAAATAAAAATCATTAGAGTACAACAAAAACAAAGGAGATAATATTGTTTTTAGTAGACAAGAGTGTAAATATATTGCACACCTTTGTAAATGATTAGATCAAGTCCTTTGCAACTGATACCACAGCATAAAGTACAATAATCATGAAGGAACTAGGATGATGGCAAGGGAAGACTTTTGTAGTGGTGCTGGAGCAGGTCCAGAGAAGGGCAACAAGGCTGGTGTAGGGCTTGGAGAATATGGCCTACAAGGACAGACTGAAGGAACTGGGGCTGTTCAGCCTGGGGAAGAGGAGGCTGAGGGGAGACATTATTGCTCTCTTCCAATACCTGAAAGATGCTTACAGCGAGAGCGGTGTTGGTCTCTTCTCACTGGTGACAGGTGACAGGACGAGGGGAAATGGCCTCAAGTTGTGCCAGAGGAGGTGTAGGTTGGATATGAGGAAACATTTCTTTGCAGGAAGGGTTGTTAAGCACTGGAATAGGCTCCCCAGGGAGGTGGTTGAGTCCCCATCCCTGGATATGTTTAAGAACCGTCTGGATGTGGTGCTCAGGGACATGATTTAGCAGAGGGCTGCTAGAGTTAGGGTAGGATGATTAGGTTGTGGTTGGACTAGATCTTTAAGGTCTTTTCCAACCTGTGTGATTCTATGATTCTATGACCCTTGCTACTTCCAACAGGTAAAGAAACAGTATCAGAAGGGAGAAAAAAAAAAAAAAAAAAAAAAAAAAGCAAACCAAAACAAACAAACAAACACCAGAAACAACAACAAAAAGAAACCATGCATGAACACTTAAATCAAGTTGTATCAGATTTCTTCAATCTCTTCACCTTGACTTGAGTGCAAAATACTGGGGAAAAATGCAGATAATCTTGTCTGCTGAGGCAAAGCTGTTTATGTAGAGCACAAATTCTGAGCCCTCTTAAAACAATTTCAATAGACTTTTCCCAACATTGGTTTGTTTTGGACTTTGTGTCATGAAAAAATTTCTGCAATGTCAGTCAAAAAACAGCTTAGAAATGGAGAGAGATGTAACTGAAGTCAGCTGCACATTCTATCATCAGGTCACTCCATCATATCTTTCTAGTCTATTCTTTCCTTTTTCAGGGAGAAAGCATATCTGTGCTTTTTCTGTATTACACAAGAATGCAGATTTCAAGAATGTTTATATATACTAGTAAACCAGTATAAAATAGAACAAAGAGTAGGAAATCCTACTCATTTCCCTGAACTAAAGGATATACTGAAGGAAAAGCACTGCTGCCTGCTAAGGTCGAAAGCCTTGAACATCAGAGTTGCCACTGTGGCAAAGAGCACAGCATTTTCCTCTCCACAAATCTTGTAGAATCAGAGCCTAAATTCTACCTTTTTAACTCCTTTCTAATAAAATGCATATGCTATTGTAATAGACTACACATTTGCTAACCAGTCATGTAGTTTTTCCAGGTCCTAACACATACTGGTTGTATTTGAGACATGTTCACACAAATATTCTCAACTGTTTTAAAAATGTATAAAAACAACTACACACACACACACACACACACACACACAGCCACTATCTACCAATCATCTCCATGTATATACTTCAGGTAAAAACAAAGTAAGTTCTCTCTTAATTTAATTTTTCAATCCCTAAAATATTAGCATCAGCATATCTGTTAGTATCTGATATCTGAAATATCTGTTGACATTTCAAAATATTTTCTTTCTACTGGATGAAAAATTTTTTAAGAAGTAGCCATTTACTTTCTAATTCCTAACTATTGTAAAAAAATAATTTTCTTATTTCCTTATCTCCTTATTTCTTTCCTTCCTTCCTTATTTCCTTCCTTCCTTCCTCCCTCCCTCCCTCCCTCCCTTTCTTTCTCCCTTTCTTTCTCTCTCTCTCTCTCTCTCTCTCTTTCTTTCTTTGACTGGAAACAGCTTATTTCACAATCTGTATTCTTCAGCCATTTATTTTTCATCAACTTTTCACAATTATTAATAAATAATGAATTTAAGAAAATGATTATAGGCATGGCTGCTATTTCATAACAATCAAACTGACTCCCTTAACATGACAGAGCAGCTAATAAAGAACACTAGTATAAACTCAAGGCTTGTCCTAGGAACATTGCCTTGATAATGTAATAATTTATTGTTCCCATCAGGCTTCATTACTGTTCCTGAATTTATTCAGTTCTCCTCATGACTAGCACAGCTCTGAAAAAGTGCCATTAGGATATATCATCTGGCTTGCCACCATGAGAATTATAACCAGTTAACTTCAGTCTAAAAGTAAACTGAAAAAGAAATCTAAATCACCTTCACCTACTATTTCAATGTGTTAGTTCTTTGTTACAGTTAAAGTTTGTGTCACTCATATAATAGTACTGCAGAGCAACTCTGGGATTTTGGAAGTAACATAAAGATTTTTAAGGTGCACGCTGTGATTTTTTTCTCCAATACAGAGGCTGAAGAATGTAAGTTTTGGAAAACAGAATGAAGATTGAAAATAGCTAAGCACTTCTGGTGAATATTTCAGGTTTATATCTGGATTGATTTCTTCTCTTACTAAAGGTTTCAACATGAGAAAACCAAGCAAAACAGTAGTGTTGTAGGAAAAGAACATTGTATTGATGTTCGTCCTTCTAAGTAATAACATAATCAGCAGATTATGAGCATTTTAGGAAAAAAAATAATTACAAGACCAACACTACAACTAACAAGTCAATATATAGCATCTTTGATGAGTGAAGATGAAAACATGCAATGGTAAATCTAACGATAATCTGTATTTTTACTGATTATTTCATCTTTCCTTGTCTAGCACAAATTAAGTTACAAAATATTTCAGTGACTGTGAGCATCTTCCCCTTTATTTTCTCCTGTAGTAGAGGAGTTTGTTTATATACAGACTGCATGAGAAAAAGAAATCACCATATGGCACTTAATTCTTAAAAGCAAAGGCAAATATCTTTCTTGTTACATTCATTCACGTGTGTGATTGTGATCCCAGGACAAAGATAGATGACAGACTCTTGTGGATCACCAAAGAGTTTTAATGGAAATTGTAAGTTCAGAGATTTCATTTTTACCAACTATGGCCTGCAGCAATAGCACATCATTTTCAAACGGTGCACTGAATAAAAGATAAGTACAAATATCACCAGGATCAATAGCCTGGGGTTTTATCATTGTACTGTAATTACTAACATAATTTAGCTTTAATGTTATCTAAAAATGAGTTTAATTACCTAAAGGGAGCGGAACAAGGAAATAGAGTACAAGTTTAAAACAAAAACAAAAATATTATTTTCTCCCTTAAAGAAAACAAAAAAAAAAACAAAGACCTCCCAAATATTTAATATTTACCTGAAACTATTTGCTAACCAAATCAGACATTGACATTTCTATTTGATCCAACATGTTCAATTTCATGAGGCAAACCGGAAAAGACTAAGAAAATGTGTTTTTTATATACTAAGCATTTGCTAGAAAACATTTATGTTTTCCATTGATGTTATCTTCCTAACTGATAGTGAAACTAATATGTATTTTACTAAAAAAATTCCATAGATGAATTCCTTTTTGTTATTCCCTAAGTAAGTCTGCTTTATATTACACCATCACACTTCAATCCTGACTAGTACAAATGGTCTCTTCTAGAAACAAAAGTAATTGAGTCCACATCCTCAGAGGAGTGAAGATTGACAGTTGTCCTAATCATTCTACTTTTTTAAATTGTGTTATTAACTGAGCCAAGTTAATAACAATTAACCAAATCAACTGAGAACACGTTGTTTGTTTGTTTTTTTGCAGAAGCTAGTAAAATAGAGTACTTGTTTGTTTCATGTAATACGCTTGGAAAACAAACACTGAAATTGCTCAAAGAACACTGAGGCAAATTTTCAATAATGTGATATAGCTCTTCACCAGAGTCTGATATTCAAAGCAAGATTAACTTTATTAGATTTAGTCTATCTTCATTATTTAGAATTATACATGTGGCAATTAATGTTGCCTATCCCTACTAGAGCAAATATGTGATTTCTACTAAGTTCAGGAAAAAAAGATCCATAAAATAAAATCTTCAATAGAAAGTAATAAGCTAATTAACTAAACTCTATACTACTCATGTAAACAAACCAGAACTATTAGAACAATTCATTAACAATTAATGTATGCTTATCTCCAGTCCTAGCTTTGAAGCTAAAAATTGTTGGCAATTCCAATATTCAATGTAAACCGAAAATAACCTTATCTAAATTACTTTTCCATAGCTTGCCTTTAAATACAAACATAAGAACTAAATACACTACTCTATTTCTAGCCATGAATGAAATGCCATAACCTCAATTTAAGAAAAAATGTTCTGAAAGAGCTCACCCCGAATCAAAATGCAAATCAAAATTACTGCAGTAGCAACAAGCAGGAAAAAAATATAATAACAGGTTGATGGAGCAAAATTCAGATGACAAAATTAAAGAAGATGACAGTGGGAGCTAAAGCAATATATCATCATTCAAAGAAGTGAAATACACTTCTGCATTTTTTAAAATACAGGGGCAGCTGGAATGATTGAGGGATAATAGCTTAGAGATTTCTATTATCTCCAGACTTTCTTCTCCCACTGCAGCACAATAGGCAGCCATTTCCCAAATGTTTTTACACTGGGAACTAAGCCCTTGGCAACTGGGAGAACAAACTGCTTTGCTTCCCACACTAGTGTTTCAGCATCAGCATAGATAGATAGATAGCTGTAGTATTACCTGTCAAGATGCATACACATTTGTTATTTGTGATTTAAATACTATCATGGTGTTTCTGTTTTTATTTACTCTAGTTGTCTTTAATACTAAACACTGAACTGAATTCCTGACTTCAGTAACATTTTGTTGTTTTGACATGATAAGAACACTACATAATTTGCCATGAATGTAATGTTTCATATTTGTTTACTCAGAAGCAATAGCAGAAACTACAAACAGTAACACTGTTTGATAGAACAAATTCTTAGCTACGAAACAGTTTTTTGTACAATTTTACAAAGCACTCACCACTATTAGCTCTGGATTTTCACCAGTGATGAAAAAGAGCTTGCAGCCTGTGCTTGTAAAAATCTGCATGACTATCCAGAATATGGCTCATGTTTCATGTTGCTTTTCATAGAATCATGGATTCACAGAATGGCCTGGGTTGAAAAGGACCTCAAAGATCATCTAGTTTCAGCACTCCTGCCATAGTCAGGGTTGCCAACCACCAGACCAGGTTGCTCAGAGCCACATCCAGCCTGGCCTTGAATGCCTCCAGATATGGGGCATCGACAACCTCGTTGGGCAGCCTGTTCCAGTGTGACACCACCTTCTGAGTGAAAAACTTCCTCCTAAACACCTCCTGACACCATTGAAACTCACCACCCACCTCCTCACTGTGCTCACATTCACTGTTTGCTCTCCATAAATCAATGAATATCGGTGGATGCCATTCTTTTTTTGTATGAAGGAATTCAGTGGCACACTTTTGCTTCACCCACATTACCGTGTCAGACACCATTCTGTCAGACTGTCCCTGCGCTGCCATCTGTTGCATGGCAACAAAGTGTAATAGAATATTTGTGGGAAGGTTCGATCTCTACTGCCATATCACCACCATCTCCATCTGATGTCATGGACCAACATAATAAAACCAGAGAAATTACTTTTGGAGCAGTCCTTATAAACACCTCCAGTGACAAAGCGCTGACAGAAGGAAGCCTTTGAGATAGTAGGCAATATGCGTGAATCCACAAAAGCTGTGTGGCATGATAATAAGTCTAGAAAGTGGCAGCTTAGTTGCTGTCACTTGCTTGGATTTCTTTTTTTTTTGTTGTTGTTGTTGTTGCTTTGTTTTTTGGGTTTTTTATCTGTTTTTTGTTTTTTTTGTAGGTCACTTTCTCAGTGCCTACATACGATGATGATGCAGGATGTACAGTTCTAAGCTAAGAGCTGAAGCTTCCTTAGCTCCTGAGTACTTCTGTATTTATAATCACAGAGACACATAAATGCAGCTATTTGTTCTCATTATGAAGAAAGCATATGCATTTCCTCTATCCCCTGAAAAACCTTCACCATTACATAAAGTTTTTGCTGTTACAAAATAATGTGCTCCCTTTTATGTCTGAGAAAGTCAGTCAATTAGGTTCTTTGATAGAAACTAAGAGTACTTCCATTAGCAGTGTAAGCACAAAACTAAAGATATTTATAATGTTTAGAATTAAAGACTTCATTTATCCAGTAATTTTTCAAATAATTATAAACAAGAGAGTCTCCAGAGACCTCACAAGTTTAGAGCTACTGTCATTTATTTAGACAAGAAAATTAACAAATAATTGTCAACAAACCAGTCATCTTCCCCCCAAAAATATTTATGTATATATTTCTCCACAACAATTAAAGCCTCTGTGGGATCAAAACAATTTTTGAAAAACATGTTTCTGGAAGCAATTAGATATTAATTTAATTGACAGGATTTAAAATTCATATTGAACACTTAACATTTTCTACATGGTAATTGCAGTTATCATTCATGTCTATCCATGTACATTATTTGAATGGAAAGAAATAATCCATTATGTATAGTAAGAATGATAGCTCATAGACAAAATAGTGAAAAAGAAAGAGAGAAAGAATCCTCCTGCATCCCAAGAGAACCTACAGCTTTAAATTTTTCATTTTATTTCACTTAGTTACTGAGAAAGATAAGCTAATACATTCCAGAGACAGCAATCTATTCACACAGGTCCCTTATGAAAAATATTCATTTATTTTATAACTCGTGTTTCAAGAGATGATTGCTGAAGTTGAAAGCTATTGGTATATCACTGAAATCTGCTAAATGATCTGTATTAGAAGACTGGAAGTTGCCACATGCTATGCTTTATGAAGATCTTCCAATTGTTGCTTTTGAAAGGTTCTGTGTCTTTGACCCTCTCTTATCAGTTACACGTTAGACCATCATGTTTGTACAAATCCTCTATCCCTTATACCACTGCTGTCAATGCTTTAATCCTAAGTTCTCAGCTGCATGCAAGTTGTATCCCGAGAGGCAAAAACCATCATCCTCTGAATTGTGATAGTGAGGAATTCTTGCATGTAAGAACAATAGTTACACCTCTTCTAAGTACTGAGAGAAAATGTCTAACAATTACTACTAGATGGAGACTTAAGCAAGTGTGGATACACAAGACTTCTTGATGACTATTTTTGTAGCATACCTATAGATAAACCCTACTTGTTGCATAACCCCCATAGTATGCCAATTTTGCATATTTTTAAATATTCCCTAGTCAAAGGTTGTCTTCTCTATAAAAGGCCAGGCATAAAAGCAAAAGCCAAGCTCCTACTCATTTCTACACATTTCTCTAAACTCTCAGTTACACATTAGAGAAAAACAATGTACAAAGGTAGTTCACAGTCCCAGTATAAATACTATTTTGATACCATCTTAATTCTACAACAGAGTCATCTATGAGAAGAAAAGTCTGCTCTTTACTTTGGTTTTTGAGGAAAGTGTGTTAACAGAATTCACTGCAAACAATATAAGTCAAACCATACATTCACCAACATGACTAACTAATTTAGAATGCTGTAATAGAAGTTAAATGAAGAACCGACACAATAGATGAGACAACTGAGTGGATGTGAAGAAACCTAAGTACTTAAATTCCACCTTTTATTATTTTAATGGAAAACAGCAAGGGTTTCAATGGTTAATAATCTTCCTAGTGTTTTAGTTAAAAAACTTAATTTCAGTATTTTTTTTTTCTTTTTTTTCTTTTTTTTTTTTTTTAAGGAACTATCACATTGAGGCTATGTGGAAAAGAAAATAACAGAATGGCCAATTAAGAAGAATACCTGGAAAGGTGCTAATAGAAGTATTTATATACTACTGCAATACAAATTCAGCCTTTAAAATCAGAATTAGCTTTAATTCATTCACAACTTAATGACTGCAAGGATTACAGCTATGTTGAAACAAGAGATGAAAACTAAGTTATTTGTACTTTCCTTTAGATTTCGTGTGAGTGAGAGGAGTGTTTTTTCTTACCGTCCTCAACTTCAAACCCTTAAGAACTACAGAGAAATATTTAAACAGTTACTCATTTATCAGTTTCATCTACTTCTGAAACTAAAATAATATTGCTGAGTGCAAGTATTCCTAAAGAGTTCCCCTCAGGAATAGCTTCAGACAGGTTCACTTAAAAACTGTTCTAGCACTTTATATTATTTACTTATATATTTGAAGGGCACATTTAACAGAGTCTATATGTTATTACCACAGTTTTTCTTCCCATAGGTCTAGCATGCTTGTAGAATAAACTACCACAAGTACAGTATGCCAAATTCTGCAGTTTTCTCCTTAAAAACACTGGTCTCTGTATAGATTGCCAATAAACATTCAAACATTATACGCCTTCCACAAATAAAAGCACAACTTTTTCAATGAAACAAGCAAACAAAAAAAACACTATTATGAGATGAATATCCTCTGAGAGACGTTATTGGTCTACAGTATACCTGAGGAAATTATAGTTGCTATGATTCATTCATTAGGCAGATACCAAGACAGAAAGCTAGATGACAGAGCATGTATTCTTAAACTGTGGCAATTTACCTCAATATCATAACCTTCATTGAAAAGAAAAAGGATCATTAAAAAGGAAGATGTGACTTCTACTCTCTTCACAAATCATATTTTATTGTTATTCTTTTTTTTTTTTTTTTCCTACATGGGCATTTGAAAGGTATACATCATAAATTTTTATGATTACATGAAGTGGGTAATATTCCAAGAAGGTAATAACTTTATAAATTGTAGAGAAATGAATGGCAAGTAGATTGTTGCTGCCGACTTTTAGATAAAACCTCCAATGACATCAATCACTTTAAAAGACTTTTATTCAAATGCTTGTGCTCAAAAGTCTTCTTAAATACAGAGAACTCATTGCTTAATGCCAAGTCCAATGGACTCTTCTTTATTGCTGATAGCATTTTCAGTCTCTTACTGTAAATTTTTTGCAAGTTTTTTTCCATCAGAAAACTTAGAGGAACTACCCAAAGAATTCAATCACATGGACATGTTGAAGCACACTTAAGTAAATGGTTCTATCATTCTACTATAAAGAACCTCTCTCATTAACGTGAATGTCTGCTAGTGGCTATGTGAAATGTCATTGTTTTGGGTTTTCCTGGACAAATGAGTTACAGATCTGTACTACAATGATCATATTCAACTTTGGTGACATTTTGCACATAGCTGCGTGTACCACGTGTTCAATTAACATATAATGGTACCTTAAACAGAAACAGGATCAACCATGACACTTGTTAATATTTCTTCTGTTATAAGACCTCTTAAAAACACATTTTACTTACTGATAATAAACGAAAGAATATGAAAAATAGTGTTCTCCATAATTTACATAAAAAATAGAGGTGATAAAAAACAACCCTGGACTGCTGCCTTCAATCCCTTACCTCCATAAAAACAAAAACATACAAATTCCTGCATGACTCTGACATTTCTGTACCACTCCTCTCTCCCCTTCCAGAGGTCAGCTACCTAGTTTCAGGAAGACACAGCTGAAAGTACAGAAAGTCCATAGACCACAGCCAAACAGGCAAGAGTGAAAAAGGCAGAACAGCTATCAGAAGTAAGTTTTGTAGCATCTGAGGAATTTGACAGGAAACCACCAATAAGCAAGTGCACAGTTTTAAAGAAAATATAAAGATTTTGAATATTACAATCCAGCTGCAAGGATGATCAGTTCTAAGCAACAACACAAATTAACTCTTCCAGATCTTATCGACTGAAGCCTGATCAACTAGGATTTATTTGGTGTCAGAGCAAACATACTAGTATTTAACAAGTAGCTGGCTTAGTTTCATCATCTCAGGCACATTTACCAGAAAGCAATTACTTTACAATTTTACTCATGATAACTTACTTCATTCTCTCCGTCCACAAGACAAGAACTATCCCAAGTGACCTGGACAGTGAAACCTGCACCCGAGATGACTGTCATGGTCAGGATCAAGACAGGCCATTATATTTAACCAAAACCCACATCCCTGTTGACCTCAGTTTTTTCCACTGTTTGCTACACTATGCAAATCTTCGAAATCAGATGGAAATTAACCACCAGTAAATAACTTGCAGGAAATCTCTAAAATACTCTGAGCAAGATCCAGTGCTGAAATTAATAGTGATACTTGCTTAACACCTTATTTTTTGTGTTTGGTTTTTGTTGTTGTTGTTGTTGTTTTCTTTTGTTTCTTTTTTTATGTCAGTATATTGGCTTCCTTTAGTAGGATATGTTGAAGGTGTGTTAAGATTGCTGTAAGACCATCTCAGATGCCCTGCTCAGGTGCAAGAAGAAATACCATCTATGATGAATAGAAACAAGCAAACCATGGCTTCTCCTATCATTCAGAAGTTTCAAGCCTCAGTTCTACATTAAACCACTTCCAGCAATGGGTAGTACAATGATGTTGGTCAAATACACAACTGGTAGATAACTGTGCTGTTCTGATTGAAAACTATTCAATGAAGAAGAGACCAGAATATCAAACAAGAAGCTTGGAACATTTTTGCTCATTAGTGATTCAAAAAATGGTCTTTCCAAAAGAGTAAAGAAAAGAAGGGACACAAGGTATTTTTGTACCTAAAATAGACAGCTGAAGGGAATACTAACCAGGAGATACACAGGAATTAGAAGAGCTTCAAATTATCTAACAAAAAGAAAATGGATTTTACTTTGGGAATTTGAGAGAAGTCAGTGAGCTAGAGGATTAAAGAGAAGTCTGTTGGTAGATTCAGGACTGCTCCAGGCAGGCAGAGAAAAAGCATTTGCAGTCACGTAATTATTACAGTTAGTCCTTCCACACTGAGCACTCCTTTCACTTTATGAAACACTGAAGTAAATTTATGAAGGTCTGGTTCCTGTTCTGCCCTGGCTTCTTGTCTTCAGGGAAAAAAAATCTGTATGTGTAAGCCTCAGCTTTTGTGCTGATGAGCTAGAGAAGAAAAAAAATGCTTGCAGTTTCTATGAAAACAACAAAAAAAGAAAAATGGTTACAACTTTCATTATACAATTTATCCTTGTATGTAACGTGCAATATTATGTGAGACTGCATAAAGTTGAAATGCCAAGCACTTCCTTACTCATTTCTCTATATCAGCTGTAAGATAATTTGCAGTGTCAGAAATATATTTTCAGTTTGAATAATGCTAGAATCTCTGCTACGACTATAAGGTTTGAAATCTGAACTCCACTGAGGTAATGAGTGATTTCAGCTCCTCTACCCCAAATCCTGTGTATTTCCATGAAATGTACAAGATTACAGCTGTGAATTTTAACTATTTGCACACTACCAGTCTAGCAAATCATTCTATGCAGGATGTAAACTTAAAATGGACCCCTCCACAACCATATTTACAAAGAATGAAAATGCAATTAAGAAGTACCTCAAGGTACAAACTGTTCATGAAAATTACTAATCATCTTTCATTCATAGTATCTCCAACTGTTGTTAATTTTTGTTATTAAAAGTAGACTTGCACATAATTTTACAGTCATAGTATCTTACTGCCTGTGTGGATGCATTGAGCAGAGCTCATGCATGGTAAAATAAGAACAATATAGAAGATTTGAAAGACAATTAAGAAATGTGGTCACTTTTAAAAATTAGATATAGTTTCATAAATCTATTACCTTTCAGAATGCAGTTAGTTAACAACAAATAGGGTTGGTCTGTGACAAACGTTTAATTGAAGCCCTAAGAAATTTGGCAATTTACTTGGATAAGGTAGCACTGGCAACTGTCTCTCACAGAGTAGAATCTATTTTCTCATTCAGTTTGTAATGTTATAAAGCATAAATCACTACAACCGTTGTTCTACTATGGAACACAGTGGAAGCTGGAGTTGTGTTCAGGAAGACAAAAAAAATTAATGGATATGTCATACCTAGAAAAGTGAATATGGAAGGGCTAGAGGAATACTCCAATTCATTTACTATGTAAAACTCCTGTTGGATTGCAGATTTTCTCATTTTCTATATGGATCTTTGACTTTCCTGATAAGGAGATCAAGACAGTTGTACAAACGTAAAATTATAAAGAGTTGGTCTTAACAAAGGGTTTCATTAACTAAAATATTTCTATGAGGTGGTATTTTTACATTTGAAATTTCATCTTCACATGAATTTCAACCAATTTAACTAACCAATCCTTTATGTTGAGGAAATCATACATTTAGAAGATCCATATTACCCCTGGGAACAGAGAGATGCCTTAATAGTAAGTTACAATTTTATGCTTCTTTACCAAGAAAATATCAACTAAGCGTATCTACATTTAATTTCAAATTATATGAATAAGAAAAGCTAGAGGGCATGCACAGACACCAAATATTTAATTAGATATAGCCTTTAAAAACACCTTCGAAATCCCTGCAGTTGCATCACTACTTTTTCCATTAAAGATTTTCCTGCCATGGACCACTGTACCACAAACACTTGTTACTTCTTTTTAATGCAGGAAAGTTGCTTCCAAGTGCTGTTGTCTGTTGTTTCTCCCACCTCTCCAAAAGCACACTTTGTTTGATATCTTTTATAAATAAATCAACCAAAAAAAAACCAAACAGATACCAACAACTAGTAGAACCCCTGATTCACTATCCTTTCAGTCTATATGTGATTCAATTATTAACAGTGTTAAAAGTATCAGAAGTCTTTCAGCACATTCACCATATCCAGAGAATTGCAGACAACATATCAAGTAGGACTCCCTGAAAACCAGGTTTCTCCCCAATATTATTTTTTTTCCTTAAATTTTATTGTCTCAATGAAATATTTCAGAATCTGTCTTCAAATACAGAAACAAGTAGGACTGACTTTTTTTTTTGGTAGAAACTTCTAGTCAACTTTTTTTTTATTTTACTTATTAGTAACATTAGTAACAATTCAGTCTTCAGAACACTTAAGTTGGATAACTTTACATTAATATAAATATGGTGATTTTCTGCATTTTTTAAGCATCAACTAGAGTTCCACACAGCACACTCTCATCATTTAATACACTGAGATAAAATATTAATAAGTCTAAGTAATAAAACTAGCAACTGTGCTTCTAAAGAAAAAATAACAGCATCACAAAGGTAAATTCATCCTTTGCATATGCTCTACTGCTAAGCTTCACAATGGTCTGGCATTGTTATGTCATTAGCTGTCATTAGCTGTGTTGCACCCCTCTAAAAGCTACAATTTATTCTGTAATTCTAAGTTATCTCAGTGGCCAAGTCCTACCAAATCTTATTCTACATACAGTTTTAATATTAATGTCCCAAAAGAAAGCAGTCTATTTCAGCTGTTTAAAGTATTGCTAGGATTCAGCATTCAGCAGCTGTTGAGTCAATCTGCATCACATCAGGGTTCTCTGCTCCTCTGCACTCCATGAAATGTGAGGCAGATTTGTTCTTCACAAGAGCAATGACTCTGCTGAGAGCTGGGGACAGGGGGAGTACACACAATGACCAAGTTGTAAATTTTATTTCTTGACTTTTGAAATAAAATCTAATAGAAAGTAACTATCCGTTTCATTAAAAAAAAAAAAAGGAATCTCTGACACTCAAAAATTTAATATTATATATTAGATATGGATATAATGCATATAGTTTTCAGATATTCACTTAAAGCATAAAATATACTGAATCAAAAAAAGGAAAACTTATGGTCCAAGATCACTAGGATGAACTTTGCAGCACTGTGGCTTTCATGGTAAGCAAATATAATGAAAGCCCAAGAGGCACACATGAGAAAGGCAGAACACTACAAAAGTTTTGTGAAAAGACCAGAACTCACCTGTGACTACGGCAGCACTGGTTATCCACTTCACTTTCCACTTCCTTTCCTGAAATTAGACAAGGTTACTGAGAACCATCTTACACCATTTTACTGGCGATAGGAAAGTGATGATATCAGAAGCACTTAAAGAAGGGACAAAGAGAAATATATCTACTACAAAAAGAGAAGAAAAGGAGATTCTGCCAAATTTGTCAATTTTTGCTTTACAAAGCAATCCTGCAACTATCCACCATTGAGAGTACTGATTGACATCAACTGGTAAAGGGATTTGGACAAAGTGTATTCAGCGTACATCATTGAATGCAAGTACTCATCATTAAGATCAAAACTTTCTGTTTGCCAGCAATTAATCAGCATAGCACCAAAAAATAGACTACTAAAGTAATTGTAAGGTTGGTATTTTGATTTATTTTTTTTCCCACTTTCAAATGAAAGCCTGTAGATTATGTGTTAAACGCTATCATAGTAAGCAGTAGGAAGATTGGCAGGGATTTAATGATTATTATACATCTAACAATTACATAAATTCCACCAGACTTACATCCCTGATCTGTTATCCACATTCTTATTGCTAACATTTTTTATCCACTCTTTTAGCTGCTTTTTCTTACTCAGAAGCATAATTTTAATGAGATTAATGGTTTTTAGCTTCAGCTATTATCACTGAAATTTAAATTTTCATGACAGTAAAGATAGTCTTTTTATGGTAGACTTTCAATATCTTAGTGTGAAGTTTTCCCTTACTATCTTATTGATATCAGTAATTATTTAGTTCTGCCTACACCTCATGGGAAGAAATAAGGAAAGACGACAATCTTTAAAATATCTAGGACCACATAACAAAAGATGCGTTCTTCATTAGACAAAATGCAAAGCTCTTTTTAGCTTCAGCAGATAATTAAGAGGTCATAAAATAAATAAACATTCTGTATGGGAATACAGACAGCATACAATTTTAGGATGTTATTATTTTGGTAGATCTGAAGATCATGGCAAAGTCCTAAAGGGGCCTGTCTACCTGAGAAGGTAAAGGAAACAGCCAAGCAAATCCTAAAATCATTTTTTGCAAATTATTTGTAGTATACAGCTAGAGAGTATACATTATTCTCTATCTGACCTATTCCTTTGCATAGCTCCTCTCCCTTGTTTTCCACACCCCTTGCATCCCCAGTACTTGTACACTATCTTGTACTGCTTCTTTTTAAATCTGCTCAATTTTTTTTAAACAAGATTAAGCAGGGTTCAGTCTGCATTTCAGCTTTTTAGCATTTTATTATTATTATTATTGATTAAAGAAAGTAATATCTCACTGAATTTTCTAGAAAGGAGTTAATTTTTCTTTCTATAGCTGACACATTACAGGAACATTGATTAAGTGCATATATCCCCATGTCTCACTGAAGAAATAAGACTATTCTATTTCAGTGAATATTTTCCCTCAGAAAGGTGTCACAAGTCTGTCCTCCTTTTAAGGAATAGAGAAGATTCACTTCTTTTGGAAATGCATTCTGACTGACTTCAAGACCATGTGCAGTGCAATGCAAAAAATCAATACTCGAATAATTTTCAAGATACTTGAAAGAAAAGCCAAATCAAAAATAATTCAAGTAAACAAAAAACCAATGTATGTTGTTACGAATTTCAGAAGCAGTATTTTTAAACATAACAAATCATAACTATAAGTTACTTATGGATGCGTACAGAGTTGCATCTTTGCAACCACACAGGATTTGTGTCCAACTACAAGTACATCAGGAAAGAATTTTACAGTGACTAACAGGATTTCTTCCAAGCAACGTCTCCTTGTTTGTGATCACCTTACACATGACTGTCTTTTATCCCTTCTTACCAAAGCTTTTGCAGCAAGGCACATAGAATCATAAAATCACTGAGATTGGAGAAGACATTAAAGATCATCGAATCCAACCGTAACCTAACCACACTACCCTAACTCTAACTAGCCTCTGCTAAATCATCTGCTAAACCCTGACCATATCCAAACAGTTTTTGGCATGGATAACGCTAACGGTTTAGTTAGTGGGTAGTAATGGTGATAGAAGGATGGTTGGACTAGATCCTTTCCAACCTTGTGACTGATTCTATGAGTCTATGATTCTTAACTTTTAATATTTAATTAACTTTTTAACTGTAATATCAAACCACAATTCAATATATGTGGAAGGTATTTAGTTTAACAGAAATTATCATTTTCTTCAGTAGTTCTTACATTTTGCTCTTGCCTTTCAAAAACCCTCCAGTCCCAACCAATTTCATTGTTCTTGAAGGTTTTCTTCCCCCATTCTCCTTTAACTTTGTTTTTCCAAGTTATCACTACTGATGAATAAGGAAACTATACCAAACTTTTAAAGAACTGATTTACATCAAAATCCCTATAAATACTGAAACACTGACAACAGACAATTTGGTGTGCAGCTTTTCACACATACAGTATCTAAGTACATTTTTGCCTCATTACATGGGAAAGATACAAAAGCAGTATGAAACACATTGTTTTTATGCAAAGATGGTAGTAGGTTACTGACAGCAAAGTAGGCTTTTCAGACTACATCCAAACAGCAATTAAAGAAGTACAAAACATAAAACATCAGATTATCTAATGCACTTGGGAAAGGAGATCGGAGAAAAATTGTAGCTGTTCAAAATATCCTTCAGACTTCACTCAATCTGCTTTCTAACTTACCCTAGTGTAGGCCAATTGTGCCAGTATCTCTCCTTAACTACCCATACATCACTCAAATTTCTGAGTGTCTCTCAAGCATTTCAATTACTTCTTTGCTTCAGAAGTCTGATACTTGAAACACTGAATAAAGTGAGTTTCACAGAAGTCAGCTGAGCCAGGAGTTTACAATTTTATACCACAGGCAGCGTCCTCTTCAACTGCAAGAACAAGTCAGCCAGCTCCATGAATATGTTCAGCAGATCAGAAATTTAACTACTATACCCAATTCTGTGTTCTGCTTGTATTACAAGTACCTTTTAGCTTTCAGTAAACAACATGCATCTTCTCTGCCCTCACACACACTCTAACGGGAACTCACAACTGATTGTTTTATGTTGTTGGTAAACTAGATCTACTTGTTAACACCCAGCAACATACTCTATTGCAAGATAATTTGCAGTTCACGTGCTGTATCATGCAAAGTCTCAGAATTTGTCTGCTTTAATGGAGATAGCAATATATGGTTGCATTTATTACTTCACTTGTATTTAACCAAAGAAGAGTAGTTGAAGTTAATTAAACTCATGCACCTATCCAGCGTCAACAGTTACAGAAAGAAAGTAGCTCTAGATACTAACATTTGCCTATCTAACAGAGGAGTTAAATAGAATAACTTATCAACACATTTTCATTCAAACTATACCACATCTAGCTTGTGACCAGCAGGTCAAGGGGAGTGATAACACAAGTTAAGTGACAGAAAAATGTACAGAAACACATAAAGAAATAATCCTATGGGTAACTTATAGTTATAAAAACAACCATGAAATGGCATGACTCTTTTTCCTCTTAGTTGTGACTTAAAGACATCCATAGGGGGGGAAAAAAAAAGGATTGTAAGACATAAGAAAGTATTTAATGCCTTTCAATATTCAAATCACACAGAAACACTCAGCAGACATTTAGAACTGTGAGTGGTCACAGCTCTCTATGTGTTCTTCTGTTACTACAGGCAGCTAGAAACAATTTATAATTTTAGGCTGTTTAATTAGTCAATATGCATCTTGTGATTGTTTCCCAGTGAAAACTTTCTGAACAGACCATTTTTTAGAAACTAATAATCCCTAAATCTTCTTAGAATTTCAAGCTTACAGAGGTCCTAGAAAATGTTTTAATTAGCTTAATTTGAGGCAGATTTGACAAGATGTGAAATAGATGCAGAAAGAGGAAGCTGTCAGACGTGACACACATCCGTGTTTTCTAAATGTTTGTTTATCACAGAGATTTCTCTCAGGTAATTTTCCTCAATTTCATTAAATTCATCTTTCCCTTACACTGTTTTTCCATCCTAGCATACTTGTTTTCCCTCTTCACATACAAATTAAGTTTATTAATAGCATACTTTGCAGAGAGCAGCTAAATAAAACAAAGGTTTGGATGTTTCATGGGAAATGATAGAATATATTTTGAAAAATTAGGAAAAAATATCAGTATATATAATAAGTTCAACGCTGTAAAAAAATTATGAACTTGCACAGATCTTGGAAAATATAGCTTCAGATTATATATTCCATTTTGTTCTGAAAAAGTTAAGTAAGTAATTTCCAGTTTTTCTCATGAAAAATAAGCAGAAAATGAAAATAGTAGACTGCATCATGCATGCATGATACAAATTGAATACGTGGGGGAAAAAGAATGACATTTTTAAAATTTGTGGTCAACTGAGCTGCATAATGAACACACTGCTTAAAATCTTCTGATTAAAAAAAATAAGCAAATGCTCTAAGAGATTCAGCTAGTCATTCCAGGATAAAAGAAAACAACTGTGCAATCAGATATCCACTGGGATATATACAAATCAGTCTCATCCCCTAAGAAAAAAACATATGTGCAATAGGCTACCGTTAAGATAAGAACTGTATCAAGTATGGAAAAAGAAAGAAACTAGCATTACTATTCCCAGCTTGATTTTTTTCCTTGGAGATGTATATTTTTGAAATAATTATTTAAAAAAGCACATTGAAAAACTAATGGCATCTATTTGTTCCTTCACACTTCACGTAAGTTGCTGTTTCTGTTACTAGTTTGCACTAAGTTAAATGCTTCTCAGCACTGAAGAGCAAAGCACTGGAAAAGAAAAATAATTAATTATCTTAATTCATCAGGTGGGAAAAATAAGGCACTGAGTGACAGAGGGCATTCCTGAAGCTTTTACACTTGAATTTGATACTTTGACAGCTTTGTGGCAAAGAAAATGCCACAAAGAAAATACAACTGTATTTTTAATCAGTTTGGTTGCATCTCTCAAACATCTTCAGCTCAGGCTCTTTGTTAAAAAGTGTTTTTTTCAAATGCTGCAGAAATAAAAGGGAGGTTTCTCCCTCTCCTCTCCAACTTTTTCTCCATGTAACTTGTATAAAGGTCTTTCTGTTGCCTTACTTGCTTAAGTCCTTCAGAATATGTTTTAAGATATCTTCAGCATCTCCTGCAAGCAATGAAACGAACAATATATATATGTGTGTGTGAGAGAGAGAAACATGCAAGATAGCAAAGCAACATTAAAAAAAGCAGAGAAACTAAACAGTTAAACCAAAATTTGTTTCTGAAGATTTATTCCATTGAAGTACTGAAATTCTTTAAAATGAGAGAACTCCTGGGTTTCATCTGAGTATTTTAATTAAGTGGAAGTGCCAAAATCCAAATCTTAAAATCATAGTTCCAGTCCTGAGTTTCCCCAGGTACTAAATGTGATAACATGTCACAATGGAAGGGAAAACAACAGGAAGCAATGAGCATATTGCTGAGCAGAAGCACTTAGGAGTGCTATGCATGCACTTCTTATCACATAACTTAAAACAGGACTAATTGAAAAGTGTGTAATGCAATTTGATCTGCCAAATATTCCTCAAGGTTTTAGTGATAAAACCCTTTGCAGATATCTTATCCTTAATAAGGCAGTATATGAGATGGAGTGAACACTGAATTCCAATTTTTACTGTTAACATCTTAGTATATTTACCTATAAAAGTTCACAAAGACCCTCTCTTCAGGTAATCAAAGCAACAGTCAAAGTGAAAACACAAAGTTCCCAAAACATAAATAAGTCACAGAACTGTAGGGGATGGAAGAGACCTCTGGAGATCACCTAGTTCAACCCCACTGCTAATGCACATTCCCTAGAATAGGTTGTACAGGAAAGCATCCATGTGAAGTTTGGATAGTTCCAGAAAAGGAAAATCCACAACTTCCGTGTGTGGCCCATTCCCATGCTCTGCTTGCCATGAATGCTCTGTCACCATCAAAGAAGTTCTTTCTCACATTCAGATGAAACTTCCTGTGCTTCATCTTATGCTCATCGCTCCTTGTTATGCCATTGGACATCACTGTAAAGAGCCTGGCTCCACCCTCTTGACATTTGCCATTTAGATGCTTATGAATAAATATTCACTCAAAGCTTTTCAAAACATATTCTTAAAACTGCAAGCTATGTAAGTTTTTCTTGAATTAGATAAAGTCACAAGCACACTCAAAACCAATGTGATCGTGATTACATTTTTACCTCAAAAGCTCATAAAAATAGAAGTCATAATAATAATAACACCATAGTGGTGAAATAGTTTCTTAGATTTGAATACCAACTTCTTTCCTCCAGGTTTAGCTATTGTACTTGCTGCTAGAACATCCTCAGCATCCAGGAAGTGTAATTTTGTACCCTTCATTGTAATGCTGATAATATAATTCCAGTTTGGCATTTTATCTTTTCTATATATTTTTTTCCACAGGTGAAATTCCATTGGTTCTGTCCTAAGATATATTAGCCGATTATAGCACTTGAGTGCCCTTTGAGCAACAGGTGACTTAGTGGAAAATGCTTCCTCTTTCAACTTACAAATCCTTCCAAGTGGATTAACCTACCCAGCCAGTTTTACAGAGCACTCTGACTAAGAGGTCCCACATGCACACTCATGAGATCCACCTGATTAGCAGTTTGACCCTAAAATATTAATAGCATTTGAAAAGTTTAACCTGATGCAGCTTTGATTAGAGACTTACTTTTGCCCTTACTACACATCTTTTATTCTTCTCAGGAATAAACGTTTGACGGATATCAAAGGGTAGTAGAATGAACAAGATGTAAAGAATGCAAATGAAAAATCACTGATAAAGAAAAGGATTATGCCGGAGCTGCAGACAAAGGTTAAGAGAAATATGCTATTAACTCTGATGTTAAGAAAAAGTGTTGCTCAGAAACAGATGGGCCATATTGCTAATGTTTAAAATCTTCAGTCTCAGGTTTCCACTATACCATGCTAAAACAGCATGTTCTTCCCAGAGAAGATAATGACCTCCTTTTACTACAGAACCCTTACCCTATCTCTTGACAATATGGTCTTCCTCAAATATTCATATAACCACAGGATTTGAATTTTAGAATCTTTCTCTTTATGAATAAGTTCTCACTGTGAACTACTGTATACTCTACTTTTTCTGTAACAAAAGAGGATAGGCTTATTATTTTTAAAGCTTGTGATCCTAACCCACATAAGCATAGCTGTATCTTTAATTTATCTATCCCTTTTAGGGAAGAAACTACGAAGTTTCGTATTTTACTTTGTCTCTGTGAATTCAGGATCAGAAAAGAGTTACCAAACTTTAGTGACTCCAGTCACATAAAGAACTACATTTTCTTTCACAGCATCTAAATTGAGTTACTTGCTGACAAAAAGATTCTATTTTCATTGTGCTTACTTTATTTCCTCATTTCTATGATTATGCTTTCATCACTGCCTACCTTAACCTCATTAGCTAATCTGCTTGGAAATCATTTTGGATCATACTTGTCCAGAACAGATAAATTCCACTGCACGGATCTGATAAATCAAGGGGAACACAGACTTGCTTACAACACATTTTATATCAGATTCTCAGTAACAGTTTTCCTCAAGGACTGTCATGTCACATACATTAGCCTCCATCAGACAAACATGCTATTTGTAAGGAAGGTTATTCTTTAATCAGTTACTAGGTCATGCTTTTCTGATGGATTCCAGGTGTTCTAGAAGTATTAGTCCTTCTCTACTCCTAGGTCTTTATTTCTCATGACAACTCAAAGATAAGCCAAATCACTAAAACATGAAGTACATATAAAAGAACAAATCTAGACAGGAACTGAGAAATTATATCATGGAGATACTAGAATACCATTCAGCTGTTCTTAAACAGTATGCCACCATGCTCAGGAATCTGATCTAGGTGGTTGTCGTGTACCACCAATGAAGTCTTTATCCTATCAAGAACTTGAGCAAAAGTTTTAAACAGATCCACCCACTCACCTGCTGAATTCCCTTTTCATCAGCCCAGTGCAAAAATGAAATATACCTCTTCTTTCCAATAGGGTTATTAAAAAAAAAAAAAAAGTCAGATTCCATTAGACAATGCACTGCTTTAGATAGATTCTTACATTTTTCAAAACAATAGTCAAAAATACATTTCTTGATTAACAAGTTGTTCCATGCATGTTTGCTGTAAACATTCTGTAGCATGCATAAGATTTATTTGTTCAGCATTCTGCGTATAATTCCTTCAGAGCTCTGCCAGCCATAAGCAATGTTACTCAATCCTCCCTTTCACAACAGCAATAAACCATAGTTTCCTTCCAGATTTGGTCGCCCATCATACACCAAAATACTTAGCCCGTTTCTAGTAACAAGTTTACTTTTGGGTAAGATTTTCATGAAATAGCAAACTAGGAAGCACTATGAGAGAGGAACTGTGGAGGACTAAGTGAATAATTCAAGAGGGGTGTGTGCAAGGGGGAACTGTTAATTCCACTGCCAAACTACCAAAACTTCCCAGATCCCTCAAACAACAAAGCCAAAAAATAATCTCTGCTCCCCATTCTCCCCCAACTTTTGGTCTGGGGAGGTAGGTGGGAACAGTGAATTTCAGATTTGGCTTACGCCATTGAAAAGTCTCAAACTAGCTTTCAGGAAAGGAAAGTCTTAATTATTCTCTAGTGTCTAGACATATTAAGCCAGGTTGTACAGCAATGTCATTCTTAAGTGGGGACTCACATCTCTGAATCCTCTTCAGGATTTAAGCGCCTAAATCCTTTCTTTCATTTCAAAAAAAGCTCCCAGAGGATGAACAGGTGGTAGAGGTCATTCAGCTAACAAACAGAACAATAATTAAGCCAAGTATACTTATTTTTAATTAAAAAAAAAAAAAAAAGACTAAGATCTGACACAGTACACAGCAGCAATCTTGATGCAGAATTTTGGATTTCCATTGAAATTCTGAACAAAATAACCATGATAGATTTGTAAACCAAGAAGCTTTGATGAATCTAATCCTCAGCATAATGTTCACCACAACCTAAAATGACATCTTGACTTTTTTTTTTTTTTCCCAGTAAATAAAAAGCGAAGAGCTTAAGCATTCATTTACTTCATAAAACAAAAATTACTATGATAATTGTGGAAGAGATCATACTTCTATTTTGTATAGCTGTTTTCTAGTCTTTGCAGGGTAAAATTTCTGAGGCAAGTAAATCCTGGTTTTGACTGACCTAACATGACAGAAGAAAAAGAAATCGTGACATAATTTTTCAGACAGAATGACATATGAAGAGGACAGCAGTTTTGCGTTACTAAAAGCCGGTCCAAAAAGAAGTGTGACCCTTCATTTAGACTCTTCCAAGGTTTTTAACTTGGAACTAAATCCAAGCGTGTCTCTTGATTATGCAAAGGAGGGCATTAAATCCCATGAATAGAACAAAGATCAAGTTCTTATGCACTGACAGCCACAAGAGTGTGTGGTATGTTTCAGAAAAATATTTCTGTTCGCTGCTGACTGTCAGAGAAGCCTGCCTTCCCTAGCTTTCTACTTCATCATCCAAAGAAAGCCTTGCAGCATAGATCATCACTACTGGAACAGCTGAGCAACTGACTATGACCTCCTAACAGAAGAAAGAGTTTAGTGTACATCATAAAGGCATGCTGTTCATTTTATTTGATGAAATAGTTGCCACCCTTCTGACAAACCTGAACAAGCACTCTGACTTTCATTTATACAAGTACTGCGAAAATACACGAGCTTCACGCTACTCTTCAAAGGTATGAATTATATTCCCTCTTTCATGGATATTTATGAGCTTAGCCATCATGCAAACAGAAATCGATATTTTCAACTCTGCCTAATCCTGAAGGAAACCCCTTTGCTGATTGAGGGTACAGCTCCTTTTCTCACCCTTCATATAACAAGGAGAGAAACCTTGGATCAGTATTATCAAAAAGCATTCCCTTAACAGTTTTCCTAGGCCTGATTATAAGCACTCTCAGTATACTCTTAAGCTACATGCATTCATCAAAGGCAAGCTGTGCCCCGAATGGTTTTTCCCTTACGCTAGCCTCATAACTAGAATACTTATCTAAAGAGTTGAAGATAAGACTGAGATCTCTTTTTCAGGAAAGCTCCCAGGTACTTCTACACTGCAATCAAGATTTAACAGTTGTTCACTTATTTGGATCTACAAGCCAGTTTTGAAAGCACAGAGGTAATCACTGCAGCAGTGTAACTACTCAGTACTTATCCCAGTACTGTTGAGGTTCAAAATGCTGAGTTGCATACTGCCAGAAGTTGCTTGGCAGTATCCAGGTGGCCAATTGTAAATGATTTTGTGTACACACAAATAAGTTTTAAATGCATTCACTCTGTTTGGAGGAAGAAAAAAGAAAAACAAAAAACAAAAAACAACAAAAAAAAACCATAATAAAACATTTACATTTTTAAAAGGGGTTCCAGATAAAAATCTTATGAAATTACCACCTGTAAGATTGACGTACACCAGGAAAGGCAGCAGAAACTACCATAAATGGGAAAGTGAGTAAAAACAATAAAGAAAGATCCCCAAACCGCATTAAAAGGAACATTGTTAAGTATGATATCAGACAAAGAAAAGCTGTCTTTATAAGGGTCAAAGAGCAATGTTAGGTTTGGGAAGTGTCTTTTAAAATAGTTTTCAAGGTCGTGGATAAGAGAGGTCTGGCTGATAGAGTCAGCTACAAGTCTCTCAACAAGATTAGTTCCTAAAGCCTCTTAAAGAAACTAAGTAGTCATGGGATAAGAGAAAGATCCCAACATCATCATACAATTTGTTTGAAGATTGGATAAGGTGAATTTTCATAACAGAGATTTGCTGTGAACAGGATTTGACATGCTCTAGGTTACACGCTATTCAACATTACAGATGACTTGGAAAAGGAAAAAAAAAATAGTGTTGTGGCAGAAAGGATGAAATTATACTGTTCAAAACAGAAGAGCTGAAATTTTTACAAAACCGGATAATAAACTGGCAAATGAAAATGAACATAAGTATGAAGTGATTCAAGGTGAGGAATAGAAACTCTAGCTGGCTATGCATTGGCAATGTGACTAAATTGGTTAATGCCTAGCAGTAGTCCCTACAAATTAAAGCATTAGGAATTTGGTATATCCTTGATATTACGATATCAAAAATCAAAACAGATCTGAAAGGGCTCAGAAACCAGTAAGAGCTCAGAAAAATCTACAGTTGAAATTCTAATAAGTATTTTCAGAACACATTAAAAACGAGCTACAAGGAAACACTTTTCCCAGAAACTGCAGTGTTAACTTACAAATGATCGGTGAAAGAAGGCTTCAAACATAGTGCAACAGCTTGCTCTGATCATAGAAACCTTCATGTATGCTCTGTGCAGCTCTTACACAGTAACAAGAAACTTAAGTTAAATCAACAGTAATCCTTTAGATGTTTAGATGTTGCAAGAATAATAAAATAAGTAATAAAGAATAAAAATAGCGAAAGTGAGCATTGTTTGATTTCCAAAATAATTCTACATGTTCACAAATAATGCAACTCCTTGAATACTTCAAGTGAAACACATAACGTTAGATCTACGTTTGAAAAGGCCTATCTGAAGGAGTGTTGAATAAGAGAATAGTGTCTATCATAGCAAAAAGTCTTACTGAAATCGGTTGGACCGTTTTGTTCTCAGACTGATAAAACATGAAAAAGGTTCCTTATTTCATTTTGCAGTCATACAGCATAGCGAAGAACACACAGGCAAGAAAAGCATTTGACACCAACCCTCTTTAGCTAGAGAACCGAAAGTGGGGTGGGGAAGGTAACACTTTGACATCTGCATAAGGATGCTTAGAAATACGCAATACCTTCAAGTTCCTTGAATTACAGTTCTTCTGGATATCTGAACAAAACTCTTTCCCTTTCCACCAGATAATATATATTGCAATTTTCTTGTATCTTCTTGTAATGTAAAAAGATCCCTTACAGACTACCTAAAATTCCAAAGAAACAGAGCTAGATGTGACCCCCAGTCACAGTACAAGCAGTCACCACAAACCATAGTGTTTGATAATTCTAAAGACTCGCAAAACAAATCTGTAAAAAGAATTAGGTATTTTACTGAACTTCAAAGGAGCGAAGCAGAGAAGGCAAGACTAGGTAGATTAAGGTATTATGCAGTCTGTTAACTCTATGACACATTTACTTCTGCTATTCTAGGTGCAGTAACCTCCACAATCACCCCAGGAGGATTTGGCTTACCTGGAAAAGCTTTTAATCAAACCTAAGAAGTGTGCAAACTTGCAATTTTTTTCCCTGTCAGTTGTATTTTACAATAGAAGCATTTTTCCAAGGCTTACGATATGACAGGAGAGAATTCACCTTCCTCGCATTCAGGCGATGAAGAGTACCCACCTCAATGCATAGCAAGACCCTGTGATGCTGTCCTGTCTGGCACCAGAAAAAAAACTACCAACGGGAAAAAAAATCACATGAGGTGTGATGATTAACACCAGTGAAAGAAGCCACCAACAAAATTAACCCGTGAGAAGCTGGAATCTAATGCTAGAATTGCGCTGGGGAACACTAGGAGTATAAGTTTGCAAAAGGTCAGTAGCTGAGGCATACTTCAGCTCATCAAATGAGAGAGCCAGCTCAGATAGAATTTTCATTTTAAATTAATGAAAACTCCAGAGAAATATAGAACTGCTTTTTCCTTTCTCACAAACTTGAGCAAGAGCAAATCCTGGGAAACCTTGTTTCTCAGTCTTGCATCTTTTGTTGTTGCTGTCATCCTTAACAGTAATCTGTGACATGCTTAGCAATCAGTAGCTGTTGTTCAGTCATATGCTTTTACCAGAGGAGAATATTTTCTGTATAGCAGAACTATTTTAGTGCCTGCAAATGTTTTGACAGACACCTAGAAAGAGCCAGACAAGTATTTTCTTTTTTATTTATATGTCCTTTACACATTTTAAGAAATTCAAAAGTCTTGGCTAATCAAAAGACTGATTTAAATACTGTTTTTCCTTTTAAGTCACAACACATTTTTATTGATTCACTCCTAGCCAGAATTCAAAATTATAGAAGCATGATCATCTTTCTTGGTAAGTAGTTCTGTGTTACTACTGATAATGCACACTTGGTACCAAAAAGAAGACTTGAGTGTAAATGCCATACTTAGTGTTCAGACCTTGGTCAAACAGCAACTGAGTGATGCTTAAGTCAACACATAAACTGTAATGTTTGCAGGAAGATTTACACAAAGTGGTGATGAAATCAACGGGGAAGAATTTCTCTTCCTTTAGAGCTCAAAGCTGTTCTTCAAATCAGTGTCTGAGATAGAAAAAAACAAAGCTGAAAATTTCATGGCATAAAGATCCTGTAGCAGTACACAGAACTGTTAGAGTGGGAAGGTACCCTTAAGGCGCATCTCGTCCAACTTCCCTGCAATGAACAGGGACATCTACAGCTAGAAGTGAGAATTTAAATCTTTGGTATTGTTAAATTGAAAATAAGTGTTTTTGATAGGAGTTAGACTTCACGGTATTTCTCATAATAAGTAATTGAAACTACTAAGTTCAGGATAGTTTTAGACGGTTCTCTACTTTCAAAGCATGCGTCAGATATTTATAAATCTCTCTCACAATTTCATCAGAGTGAAATAAATCCCAGGGAATAGTGCTAATCAATGCAGAAGTGTAACAGGGTGAGCTGTCTGCAGTACTGCAAAGGACTGTTTTGTGCTGTAGCACAACAGCATATGCATTTGTGTCATTACGCAGTGAAATGCCACAGATACCCTAATAGACTCAACAGATCACACAAATGTTGTCACTCCTAGCTGGGACAAGAAGTGATGCATATCTTCCAGCTAATATTATTTTACAGAATTAAATCTATGGTACACCTCCAAAACCATCAGCAAAATAACTTGTTACTTTTGGTTTCCAATTTGCAAATACATAACTTTCATAACTGGTGAAACTTTCTACTACTTAAAAGCTTTGTAATATTTGTATTTCTCCAGAGTAATTAGTAATGCTGAGCTGTTGTTCTGATAGGTGCTGCTGTGAGACTCAAATACTACAGACATACTCCAATTTTAGTCATAGCTTTTAAACAGGAAGTAGTATGTTGGCTGTTCAAAGTATTACAGATGATTTACACTAAAACACATTTCAAAGTTTTGGGTCATTTCATCCTTTCACTATAAAATGTTTTTCTGAACACCAAAAATCACAGAATATATCTACTTCCCTAGCCAAAAGAAAAATCATGACCTTAGCTGTGGTGTGTATTAAAATATCATGGCCAGAAGTTGAATAGATTTGCTTCAAGAGCTCATCAAGTTCGAAAACTATCATAGTTTTAAAAGTGCATTATTATAACCCAAGAAAATCCTATACCTTTAACTGGGTAAACATTAATTGTTAAGGTTACAGTAACTTCAGTATGCAGTAATCAAAATGTTTATCCTTACTTATATTTCAGTGATCTTTAAAACTAATGTATGGGTAAAAGGTTTTTGTTTTGTTTTGTTTTTGTTTATAACTGGGAAAAGGTAATACAAAAATTGTCTGAAAAACTGTCTAAGTGTGGATGACAAAAATCAGGTCATGCACGTATTCCCCAGTTACTTTACTGCTTCTCGAGATAAAACCTCTCAAGAGAAAGCAATTAAGACAGACTGCATAAGATTATGAAATAGCCTTCCAGAGTCATCTGAACAGAGGTTAGTTGTTTCATGAAAATGTTGGCATGATATCACTTCCTGCAGCAACGACACAACTGCGATGTCTTTTCTACTGATGGATGACCTGAAGTCACACCATGGAACGCAGCTGTTGAACTTCTCTTGTGTACATTACGACCAAGAAACCCAGTGCTGTGTAGAAGATTTCTTTCCTGACTGCATCCAGGTCTGAAATGAAATAAAACATCATTTCGAATTACCTTACCTCACATTTGAAACAGTTATGATTTTAGAGTTTCCTGAATTCATTTACATGGCAATTCCTAAGCAGCAGATACTCAGCTTTTTCTGGAAACACCATAAAATTTACAACTTAAAAAAAAAAAAAAAAAAAGAAATAGTCACTTTTAGAATCCTCACTCTACACTTCACTCGTAGGTAAATCCCAGCACAAAGATGATGTTACTTAAGTTTAACGTTAGCAAACACAAAAGAAGAAGAAAAAAAATCTCTGAAAGAATAATAACCACTGAATATTGCAAGCTGTTCAAGGGGAAAAAAAAGCCCTGACTTACTGAGCTGTAATGTTGCACTTTTAACTTACAGTTATAGTCCTGAAATTACTATATTAAAAGATATACATCTTCAACAAACTCAAGTGAGAATGGTCTGCATTTCAACTGATCACTGTAATAAGAATAATTCCCAGTTAACACAAATTACTATCAAACCAAATAGTTAAGGTTGACTGTGTCATCAGAGAATTCCAGATATTTTGTGATATCTTCATGAAAACAGAATGTAAATAAATCCCACTGATATACACAAGTATCCAGAAGAATTTCAGTTTAAGGGAAAAGCTCCAGTTTCTATGGTAGTTTGTTCTGAGTACTGTGACATTATAGTGTCTTCCAGATGGAAAAGCGTGAAAACATCCATACCGAGTGTAAGCCGTAAAGTAAAGGATTACAGTGATAAAGTCAAGTAGATGCCTCTACAGAGGAGTTTAGATAATCCACAGGAAAAAAAAAAAAAAAAAATAATAATAATAAAAAAAAAGACTTAAACACAAGGAAAAGGACCTCGCAAGTTAGATTTGACATTAGCTGCTGAAAACCCCACAAAATATTAGACTGCTGTGTTCCTTCCTGGGATTCTTACCATGTTCCATTAGATGCCAAAGGATTACTTTGCTGGCAAAGAATACCCAGTAGGTTCTCCTAATTCTGTAGAACTAAGATGCCCACGTGCATGAAATGTAGAAATCTTAACCACAATGCTAAAAAAAAAAAAAAAAAAAAAAAAAAGTTACTGAACAATACTCACAGTATGAAAGTAGTAAACTCAGGGGAAAGATATTGCAGTAATTTCCCAGTGGCTGAGAAAGAATTGATTCCAGGTGTTGCAATTAGTTCATTGAAATAAGAAGATAACAGTAGAGAATACCAAATTCCAAGGCTGATTTATTCACCATTATTTGTATGCCTGAGCAGGTGTCTTGACAGCAACATCAGCAGCAAGTTTTACAACTCACAGGTGTAATGCCCCTTTCAGATCTCCAGCAAAGGCAGCTGTGTTTGAACAGCTTCAGCCTGCCAGCAAACAGCTCCTCATACTCCTGCTCTTCCCAAGACACTGTTCCCAAAACTGCTGCAAGCTTGTTCCACTCTCTTTACAAGTAAACTAGAGGCTCTTTGTGCTTACACACAACCACAACCTTGTTTAATGTATTCCTTTTTGGCTGCTGCAGAGGTAGCAGAATCAGCAGTTCCCTGGCATGTATGTACGTATCCTATTTGCAGTCTGAATTTTGCTCAAATACAAACTGTTCCCAACTGCAGTGAAAAGTTTGGAGTTGAGCACAGAACTTATTAATCCATTTTAGATGCTCATAAATGCCCATTACCTAACTGCACAATCAATAAGGTATCTACCTTCATGCCATCTCTGTGAAACACTATTATCCTGATTTTATAGAGTGCGACATGGGAAATTAGAGTCCTGAATGTAGATTATACAACCATGACTTGAGTGACTGTTTCTTAAACAAAGGAAATAATTTACTGGTTTAAACAGTATTAAAAGGTACCTCACAGCTCCACAGGACTACCTACTAAGTATAAAACAAATACAAAGTTTTCTCTGTGGTGAAGTTGCTTCATTTTAGCACATAAGAGAACAGTCTCAAGTTTCAGTATGGAATCCTATCCTATTCTATTTCCTGTGGAAGTGAAGAGCCATCAAACACAATTTACCTGTGTTCTCCAACCAACTGCTACACTTCAATTTGTTGTCATCTTTCAACAACATGAACCATGTTTAAAAGCTAGACTTTTTATTTTAATCAAGTACTTGAACAGTGGAAAAGAAATTTAGAGGAGAAAAAGGTTCTTTATTATATCTCTAATTTAATTGTCAAAGAAAAACAGTGCTGAAGCAAACTGAGAATCTATTAAGCCCACCACCAGTAACTTACCAGTGAGTGTCAGTGCATCGATTCTGACCTCACTCAGGTAAAGACATGCCGCAGGTTTATCGTTTCACCAGTTTTCATGATCTATCCTTGCAAGGTCCCTCTAGTCTACATGCAAAGGCTAAGTGCTTCTTGCTGTTGGATATGTGGCCCAGCTATCCCAAGGAGCGGTGGCACGAGGCCAGCGGAGAACAAAAATGACTGCTCACTGAAGGTAGAGATTCTAAGAGCATTTTAGATCTAGTGAATTTCTTCCTAACACATAAGTACATCAGAAGTGCAGCTTCCTCCCATCGTTGTGATCTCTGTTCTTCAGATTGGCAACTGACTTAACTTTACAGACAGAGAGACTACCCCTTGTCTCATGTAACTTAAAAGTGAGCCTTCTGGCTGGATAAGAGAGACAGATTCCAATGGGAGATCCATCTGTTCTTACTCAGCTAAAAGGAAGGTATCTCTGATGCCAAGATTCAAAGGCAGAATAATGAAAATAGGGTGATGTGGAGGAGCTTCTTTACACTGAATGATGCTTATTATCCCCTAGGGGATGTCTTCGATGTTAAGCTTCAAATTTTCTTCCCCTCAACAGCAGCAGGTTACATGTTCATTAAAATAACTCGATTTCATTATATAATGATATTTTACTATTAAATATGCTCAGTAATTACTATCCAGTTACAATTCATTCAGAAAAATATTGGAAAAACTAAATAGGACTTCATAAACTGACTCTCCCAACCTCCTCCAAATTCACCTCCATGGCATTTATATAAAACATGTATTAGAAAATGTTGTAGAGATTGTTTAGCTCCCTAGTGGCTGAGGGGGAAAAAGTTAAATATATATTGGCAACTCTCATGTATCCATTTCTCATACAAAATAAAAGAAAATCAAAAGGAAAAGAAAGGATACAGTTCCATAGAAGCAAGTCTTTAGAAATTGCTCAGTCTGATATTTGCTATTGCTAAGTTCATGAACAGTCCAAGGCTGGCAACTACAATGAGCATGCCTGAAATATGAATACTGTGCTCTGGCTGAAAGCAAGCCACAAAACTACCTCAGTATTAAACTGTAATACAGTTTCTGAGGCACAGTTCAGCTGAAGTCCTGAAAGGAAAACACCTGTTAATACTTAGAGCTTGAATAATTGGGTTAGATTGAAAGGATAAATGTTTTTATAAATCCTTAGCAAATTTCTCAGTGGGTGGTGTTGTTAGAGTTAAAAACTTATTCAAGACTGTTTTACTTACTTATTTTCCCTTCTTCTTCCCAGGGAGTCCATTTAGGATTGAATTACCCTTCTCTCTTTCTGCAATAGAATAAAACTGCTGATATATAGCAAATAAGCGTAGTAATCTCTGCTCATCTATTGACCTAAGGCACTCTTGTAGCATTTACTGCTAAAACCATGGGATAAAAAGATTTTTATTATTCAGAAACTTGTTCTCGCTAACATACATTGCAATCAGAATGAAAGAATGGAATTTTATATTAAATCCTTCACCCTGATTGAGAAAAACAACTGTCAAAACTCAAGCAGATTTTTGACCCACTAATAGTAACCAAATAAATATTTATTAGCAGCCACAAGTTGAAAAGCCGGCTCATGAAATTTAACTGTTCTTGAATCAAGCAATTGTGCAAGAGTGACTAAGATAAAGCTGGGGAAACAATAAAAACACAAGAAAACTCCATTGGCTGGTCTGAGGGTTTGCAAGAAATTTTTGTTTACTTTTTGTATAAATGGGCAATTAGAACTGCATTATTGCTGGAACTTCAGTCTCACAGCAGCAGAGCCCATGCCCTCTGGAAGTGTCCATTTCATGATCTTGAAAACAACGAAGATGATAAACATGTTCAGAGAAGGAGATCAGCTGGTCTGCTAACCTGTCCTTTGGGACTCAGCATTCTATTTCTCAGAGCTGTCAGCAACAACGTGGAGTGTTTTGAAGGTTTTGAGCTATCTATCATTCAGTGTCCTCCAGGACTGCATAGAGAACAGGAACACAGTTTCATGAGAAAATATTAAAGTTATCATCCCACATCAGAAGAAAAAAAAAGACCTCAGCAGAAGACACAAGAAAAATAGTTATAAGCCCGGACTGTCACCAACACAGTGGGTTTGAACACCCATCTGAAGCATATCTTGCTGAAAAGCCAGACAGAATGAGAGTTTGGACCAGTTTTCTTACTGCTGACTTCTGCTCACCACATTCCATTGCACTACAAGCCTCCAACAAGCAACAGTTTTTGTAAAATACGATACATTTCAACAAAATTGATTATTTTCCTGATAAGGAAAGATTTTCAGTGTAGTTTCTCACCAATTAGCAAGTACATCTTTAGCCTACTCTATTTTGTTGAGGATAGATAAATGCTGTGAATGCCCTTCAGTTTTAAATTTGAAAAGCTTCATGATGGCTGCTACTGTTAAAGGCATTTGACAACTGCTGCCTATGATGGAGAATGCTTTGTGATGTTTACTGTGTTCTTCTGTACATATATTTAAAGAATAATTTAAGAACTCGGGATTTTTTACATATCTGTCATAATCAAGGAATATTTTAACATATAAGTTTACATAAAACTTGACATAATTAGATTTTTGCCAGTGAAAAAAATGCACACAAATACAAATTGACCTTTCAATCTTATCATCTACTTTCTGTTCCAACTTTTGTTGCTGTTTGCTTTGGGGAACTGATTTTTTTCACTTTCAATTGAAATATTACTTTGAAACATATCAATGTCAGAATAATATGATGGTTCTCTCATTCTAAAAACTTTCAACGCATTCAGTAATATCTGAGCGTAAATATTTTTAAATGATACTGTTAAATCCATGCTAAATCAGCTGTATCTACCAGCTTAAATCATTACCAGTCTCTTCAGTACTGCCTGTCAGGCAAAGATCCATTTGGAGATCACATCTCCCAAAATCAGGCATTTGAGCCAGGTTTCTAAACTCTCATCACAGTCAGTAGAGATAGCCACGAAAGCTAATGGATTATGCAATTTGGCTGACTAGTCACCACCGTGCGGAACGGCTCCAGCTCAGTCTAGAAACAACTGGTAAATCACACTTTTCTGATACTGAAGGGGGAAGAAAAGCACAAACACAAAAACAGCAAACAAAAAACCTAACCACACGCAAGAAGGAACTGGAATCTTTGACAAACGACAAAAAAAAGCCTGAGTTGTTATTCCTTTAATCTTTTTTTAGCCAATGAATACTTATAACACTTTTTATGTACAATTTGAACCATAACCTTATCCATGGGAATCTTTGGGAACAGAAACCTCAAGCTTCTGCCTTTTTATTCCAAGAATATTCAAATTATATTCTGTTAACTACTCTTCAATGAATGCTGTCTCTTTTAAAAGATGCATTACACTTCAAAAATATTTCAGTTAGGCTGGTAAAACATGAGATGCTCATGAAGATTATCTCCAATTTCTTCAACTTTTAAAAATGAAGAGATGTTGGCCTAAAGTGCATTCTTTGTGAAAGCAACATCACCTGAGGCGCTCTTCTTTCTTACCTGGGAGCAAGAGAGTATTTCTACATAGAATATACTCTTTGTATACAGCAACCCTGCCATATGCGACTCCCTGCCATTTGAAAAGCATATTTTATATCTGTTTCTGGCCTCCTGCTTTTAAAGGACATAACTTTAATGGAAATTTTAAATGTTCATTATGTACTGAAGAGTGCTACAAGAGTCATTTGGAATTATGCATCTCATCTGTGGAATTGAAATATGTTTCTTAGAAATAAGAAACACTGTAGCTTCCTCTCATAAAAGGAAGAATATCAATACACCGTAAGGAGAGATCAGCTCCAGTACAAAATCCTCAGTGTTTTCAATAGATCATATTGTAATATGGTCTATTCAGAAAATTTCAAAGCAAGAAGCACAGGGAAAAGAATTCAATTCTCTTTCTTTCCTTCCTTGAATACGGTTAAAAGCAGTTGATTCTGGAATGGGGGGTTGGGAAAACAGTGGAGGAAAAAAAGAGTAACAGAAGAAAGAGAATTTTGATCCAGATTATCCCTGATCTTGACCCCATCTTCTTCATTCTTCATTTTAGTTTTGTGAATAACTCTTGTTTTTCTCCATTTTACTTATTTTTTTCCTTACCAGATTACGTACTGTATGGGAACTGTTGAGTTGCAGCCTGAACCACTGACTGAACACCTGGAGAAAGGAGCCCCTCAGCCCTGGGAGCACAGGTGAAGGCAATTCATCTGTGTGACCAGAAGGGGTGGAGACTGGCTGCACCTTTCTTAGACTCCATTTATGGGCTGACTGCCCCTATTCTGTAGTTTACTCAGGGAGATTAGATCTTCTTTCTGCAGCTCTGATTATATACTGGTGCGTGATTTAACTGAGAGTTGAAAATTCCACATCACGTGGAGCTTTTGAACAGGTTATCACTATACAAAATGTTTTCAGATATTACATGCTAAAAGAGCTCATTGCACCCCAAACCATCTATACTGCTATGATTTAGTTCTTTCTTCCATCTCTGATTGCTTGCAGGAAGGTTGTCAGCTCCATTCTGAGGCTCTGCCCTGAAGCATCAAGCTGTCTTTGGAGGCAGTTTTCTATTTTTAAGAGGTTGCTGTACACTTTGAGTACTCAGACTTAGAGGCTGCTAACCACAGGCTATTCAGAACACATTGCACCACTTCAAGTTATAAAGAAAGAGAAACCACACTGAAATTCCTGAGAGACACATCAGTTCAAAGGCAAAAAGTTAGAAAAAACCCCTACTAATTCCACCTAATACTACCTTGATTCTATTGACTCTTCAGAACTATGATCCTTTACATCCTTAAAATCATCAGTTCATATCAAGCATACATTAAGATCTATTGTACACAACATACCTCTGAGTACAATTTAAAGACTAAGCAATGAAAGTCTTTCAAAAGTAAAGAGTTAAGATCCATTCCACAACTGTCTTCGCATCCTCCTGTGATAGAGTGCATCTTCATAGAGCAGCTGGAACTGTATACTTTGTTCCTTGCCTAACACGAAACAGAAAAATATCCCACCCTACATCAAGGCATGTCAAACTTAAAAGAAAGGAAGAAGTAGCCCTCCTTTCTTTATTTTAAAATCTCAAACACACACAAAAAAATCCACCTAAATTGCTTCAGCTGTGCAGACACTCCCTTTCAGGAAACTCATACCACATGAAGGGAGATTTGCAAAGGGTGGATTGTAGTTTCAGGTGATTCTTACATCCTTTCAAAGGTTTCCATAAAAATTATTTGTTCTATGAAGGGGAAAATAGAAGATAAAACAAAATGATTCCTTAATCCAAATATCTACGTAATCGTTAAACATAATGGACGTAAGCTTGCTATACATGTCAGTAACAAGCAAGCTCTATAGTCACATGAAAACACGGTGTCTGCTGGAAAATGGCTGTAATGAAGAAAATTTTTGACTACAAAAAAAAAAAAAAAAAAGTATGTTTTCAGAATCAATCTTTCAAAGGAAATTGATTGGTTTCTGTATAACAAATACATACTCGTTTTCTGGAGAGCAGAATAATGCCCAGTAAAAATAGAAGAAACAGGCAGGGGTTTCAGTTTAGCTGGATAAGATTGTAGCTCAAATTTTTGCTTAGCTTTTGTCCTGAGTAGAGTCAAGACCTGTTGCCCCAGGTAGTCCCAGTTGCAATCACTCATCTACCACCTTACCAGCTGTTCCATTCAGTAGTCAGCTGAACCAAAGAGAAGAATGACCTGTGTGGTCAGAACATGCCTGAGTCAAGGATAAAAATGAGTGTTCTCAATCCACAAGCACAAACACATGAAGCTGTAATAGAGAGAGTATTCTCAGGTGTTGTAGAAGATATTTTTAGCTGTGTTGTGCCCTAAGAACATTATCAAGGAAATTACTCCTAAGGATAATATCATTTGTATTAGGCTTAAAGGAAGAAAATGCCATTAACAATTGGCAATACTAATCGTAATGATGGGAAGGGGAATCATTAATGATATTTCTGAACCCTCTCACTGACAATGCAATGGGGCAATAAAGCTCTTATTAAATAGCAGTGGTCGGTAACTGAGATGGTATATCTTTAATGACACAGTTGTTCTTCATATTTCAGTCATTCTGAATGGGGCTGCAACATGAGCCTCACTGTCTGGACATAATTTCTAGGTGACAGCCTAAGAAACATGTGTCTCATAAGCAATCAGGGCTGATGCTTTCCTTTTCTGCTGCTCTGACCAAGGAGAGTAAGAAATGACTACCAAATACTTCTGTAACAAAACACTTTTTTAGCAAAAATTCACCTTTTGTGTGCTCCAATATGCAAAGATCTTGGTAACATATAGATAGGATATTCTCACTGCTGATACGATGGAGGTAATACATTTGGAGTACAAATCAATTTTGACTATCCAAACTAATGTTAAAAGACTGTAATCAGTTTATTTTTGTTCTAGAAATAGTAAAAACTTTTTCAGTAATACTAAAGATTCAACTGATCTCCAGCAGTGATTTAATAGAAGCCAGGACTTGTACTTTTAGAAACACATTAGAAAGTGGGAAATAAGAAAATAATCTTGTCCATGTTCTGATAAGGATTTAGGGGTTTTCTGAATTGTAGATTCTAACCAGAGCTTTACTTTTAATAGTAATTGAAAAAAACAGAGCCCAAGAAGACATACTTAACATCTGAATAAGAATAGAAGGGAACATTTTGCTGTTTCCATAAAAAGCCTTCTGGTTCTGAAGTTATCTATTATAAATGTCATGAAAGGAGAATTAACAAGTGTGGCCAATTCCTTGGCTATTTTTTAGGCAAGTCACATTTTCCAGTGCATTTATTTTAGAGAAAATACTCTGGAAAATTCCTATTGAAACAGAAGCCTCTGAAAGCAGCTGGGGAAAAAAATAAACAAGAATTATTAAGAATAGGGCTGTTACAAGTGTAACTCTCATACATACATTTTATTCTTTTTTTTTCTGAAGCAATCTGATGGACAGACTTGTCATTACAGCCAGAATTTGAAGCATGTTTCATCATCCAAATGCACTGACTTAATCTGTCTCTTTAATACTTCTCAAGTCCCAGAGGGTTTTTTAGAATGTAGGAAGCTTCTGTTAAACAAATTTCCCACACATCATTTGTCCAAATGAACTGACTTTCTAGCTTGAATATGTTTTTCTCCAGCAGGTAGCAGCTGCTATATACTGTATTAGAAGAAAACTCCCCTCAACCAACAATAGACTAGCAATCTAGTAGTAGTCCTCATTTCTAATTTGCTTATGCTGATGCACTCCTCAAAGTTTAGGTATCATTCAAATGTTCTGCTATTCTTAATTGTAAACATCAAATGAATGAATGGTGGCATTACAGATCTCAAACAAAACTTTATGAGCTTTGTTCCAGCAGTTCAAAAACCAAAGACAATCAGTGCTTCTAAAATTTTCTTCCACTCTTTTGTGCTTTAATATAGATATGTAGTATCATAAATTTTAATTATTCTGAAGGGTGAAATTTAGTATTGACAATCCATTTTTTAGGAGGAATTGAAAGAATGCAGTGAAAGGAAAGGATAAAAAGTGAAATAGTTCTTCTCAATTCTGATCTGGAGGTGACAGTTTGAAAAAGAGATGGGTATGTTACAATCACGTAACACAGAAATGCTGCAGCAAAAGTAGAAGACAACACGATATACAGAGCCAGGAATTTATTTTAAAAATGATGTTAGCAGTCTAATTAAAATACAGCCAACTGATTAGCATAGTTACATTAATATTAACACATAGTCCAAATTCTTACTGAAAAGCCCCACTGGTAATGTCACTAAATTTGCTATACGAAAAGCTTACTAATCTCTTCTGCTTTTCTTTCGTGTTATACTTACCAATCACACATCTCTTTGGGTCACAAGGTTGGTGTACTAATCTCCATCAAGCAGAGGTAGGAGAAGAGTTGCAGTAAATCATCAGCATCCTGAGTGGGGTTTTTTTGTCCACTGAGATTTCAGTTTAGGTGTGGGGGCCCTCCTGCCTTGATACCGGTGTTCTTCACTTCAGGATGTTTTTGCATGCTTTCTTACTATGGTCTACTTTTTCCTGTGGTTCCCAACCCAAGTTGAAAAGTTGCACTGTAGCCTTTCTCAGATTTATTTGCTTTGAAAGGGTATTGCTCTTTAGACAACGAATGGATACCCAGGTCCACCAGACCTTTACAGCAAGGAGTATTCACAGCACCTATACTAAAAGAAGCTAGGCAATAATCACTAGAGCACCAAAGGACTATTAAAATGAACTAAAATCAGCTCAGGCTGAGGCAAGTTCAGACAAGACCAGAGATACTGTACTTATCAGATCAATATGAAACCTTCAGCCTTTTCCTGGTAATGTCAATGGTCATAAATGATGGGCTACAGATAAGGAAAATATTGCAATAATGGTCAGGAGAAGAAAACTGTGAGGTCCAAGAGACAGGTAAAAATATATTACGGCACTTAAAGCACTTTGTAGGCGAAAAAAGATGAAGGATTTATGGATCCCTGTACATGAAACGGATAGATATAAGATTTGCTTTCAAAACAGTCACTTCCAATATCCTAAACCTGAAGATGCATTCTCTGCTACGTTACATAATGCCCAGCCAGAAAAAAATAGGTCAAGCAACAGCTTCACCACTAGATGGCTGCATTGTTTATTAGAGCATGTCCTCTAAGAGATTTTTCTGTGGGAAAGCTTCTACAGAAATAAATTTCTCTCTTACTGAGCAATAACACATCTTTGTGTTCATGACTAAACAGAAATGAACATCTGGAGGAAAAAAAAAAAAAAAGTGAAAAAAAAAAAGGATTTAACTTGCTATGATAAAACTTTGAGAAGGGAAAGAGATCACCCGTTAAACTCTTCTTCCTTTGGTGAACCTTTCAAAATGAAAGGCATATTCCATCTCTGGTCTAGAACAGAAGAAGTGTGTAGGTACTAATTGTTATTTACTGCTTGATCTCCCCAGAGTAGCAAGTACTGAGCTCTAGCTTTGCACTTATATACACAGCTTTAGATTCAAGGAAGGAATTCTACAAAGAATGATCAAAGGAGGAGATGTCCACATAACTTAAACAGTCTATGGTAGTAGATGAGCTAGCAGACAGACCTGGCTAACAAAAGATATCTTAGTCCTTATGGAAATAAGGCATAATCTGGCATTCTCAGATGCAATAGCAAAGTAAGAAAATAAGGATATGATTCCAAATCCTGCAGGAGCTGAGAGCAGGTGCCTCTACAGAAGCAGGATAGCAGACGTTTGGCAGTGTCTGTGCAGGCAGAACTCCTGGTTCCTGACAAATTCTGCAGTCAGCCAGTCCCCTGCATCAGCACAAGAATTAGTTTCCAATGAGGCAATACCTTCCACTCAGTGGGGGAGTGGGGAGGAAAGAGGAAAAGGAGGGAAAAAAGAAAAACCTGGAAATATCCTGCTGATGGTTGTCACCTTACTTGCCTGAAACAGTGACAAAAGCTGCTGCCAAATGCAGATGCCCTTTGGTATCTTGTGCTGAGTGTGCCCGTAGATCCCACTGAGTCTTTAGAAGGTTCCAGGATAAAGATGCTTTCTTCAAAATGTCACACTGTGTTTCCGCTTAGCAGAAAAACATGATCCTATGGCACACAGCACTGGGATTAGAGAATATCAAGGGGGGAAATACTTTATCTTTCAGATGTTATAAAACAATGGAAAGCTACCAGGGAATTGCCACTACTGTGACTGAGGCTTCCAATAAGCTGATTAAAGCCTTCTTTTGTCCAAGTAATACCAAAGTTTTAACTGGAGTCTAACAGTATGATTGTGCCAAATTGAGGAAGCCCCATTTCCCCTGCCCACAGGGCCTTTTGTCTGTTTTTCCAGAGATAAGAGACAAGTCACAAGAGTTACTTTGTGTAGCAGAGGAGAAATTTTAGCTCTTGCTAATTATCTCCATGAGAGTGGCTGCTATTTCAAGGAAAGAGTGCAAATATCCTTCTGATTTTTGCATTGTCATTTATTTATACTGCTTAATAAGACGAAAACAAAAAGTGACGTCATTTCCTGGTATAGGTTTGTTTCTACCCATACTCCTTTGATGTTTTTAAACCTCATGGATCTGAAGCAGTCAGTATTTGCTCAAGCTGCCCTTAGACCAGCCCTGACAGCCATCCCTGCAATCTGCAGGCACTGGCTGGGGATACCTGTGATTCCAAAGGAGTTCCTCCCCTAAACAAATATCCCTTTCCTTCCCAGTAAAATGGTTGCCCAGATTGTACTTATTCTAGTAATGTATGAGTGATGTTGTCTAGATGTTGTACATGATTTATTTTTTATTTTTATTTTTTTTTTAAATTCTGTGTGACTGGATTCTGGGTTAGCAGGGCACAAGAGACTTTAGGTGCTTAAAGCGTTTACATTTTCTCAGAAAACTCTCATTTTTGTGCTGTCACTTCCACATGGTGTCTTATGTGCTAGATGTACAATATATAACAAACCCAAGTCCAAAATTCGGATCCATAAAACCTGTGTTTATCTACCACCAGAAGTTCAGCCCCTAAATTATCCTCTGCATGTTGGCTTCCCCCGGTACATCTTGTGGAAGACAAAGAGCCTGTTTCAGGGCATATCAAGATCTCACTATATTTTAACAGTGCTAAGCAATTTGAGGATTTATTTCAGGCTTAAGGGTCTACAGAGCAGGCCCTTTTTGTCAGAGGAGGTTCCAATTCTTCAGTGTTCTTATCCTGGCTTGACACCATCCTAATAAGAAGTTTTCCAGTCTCGCACACAGATCAAATGAACAAATAGCTGTCCAAAAACATCCACTACACAGAAGTCCAAAAGGCGCCTCCTGGAAGCTCAGAAACTGCTGCCTTGCTTTTTTCATTATTTGGTTATTAATTTATTTATTTGTTTTCATGTTGGGAGGGTAAAATGAGAAAGGCCATCCAACTGATGGCCTCTATGACTCTTCCTCGAGACACCAACTCTCCCCATGCTGTATTAGAGGAGCCATGCTTCCAGCTGGGAATGCCACTTCTCCCTCCAGTTTAGTGTTGGGACACTAAGTTTTGTTTCAGTATAGCCTCTCATCATCTACGCTTCGTTAGAGAAATGCCTTGAACTGTGTTAAGCATGTGCAAATACTGAGATGACAGATAAACCTGCTGATGAATTCTACCTTTTAGCAAGCTAGGACACATATGTGCCTGTTTCAATTTATTTGGAGAGAACTCTCTAATTTAGCATAACAGACATTCTTTAGTTGTATCTACTTTGGATGAAGCCACCATTTCTTCTTTGTACTGTCTCTGAAACATGTGGCTGAGCTGCACTGAGACATGTTTTCATGTGTTTTCAATCTTTCAATTAAAAGTCTATCTCGGATCAAATACACTTGAAAAACAAAGTAAAGGTAAAAGTTTCCTTTTGATTCAAGGTGCCCTGGCTTTTTTTACAAGTAGTTAAAGCAAACATAAGTATTTTTAACTCCTTTAAGAAAATTTCCTCAGCTCAAACATCAGTGCCCTTTGGAATTCAGTTAGACCACATGGATGGAAGAACTGCATATGATATTTGGTTTGAGATCTGAAACAGATGTTTACTTTCATCATTTAACTGAGCTCAGAAACACTGGAGTTTTCTGTGCTGAACTGAAGTTAGTGTTGCAACTGCTTGCCTCTAGCCTGAGTCAAGATGCACTGAGCAACGTGTGTTACTGTTTCCCTGTAATTCTTAGCATCTCAAGAGTACAAAATAGAAGGAGGCAAACAAGGGATGGAAGCATTGCAGAGCTTGTTACTTGTTTGCTACTATGCAGATCTTGCCTGATGTGCTGATGTCTCACTTTTACAGAGGTAGGAAAGTGCTTCTTCAGCACAAGACTGAGGTTAGCCAAAGCAAATACAGCTTAACACAGCAAAGAAATTAAAAGCAGTAATCTGTGGAAGTACCATTATGGAAGAAATTGGGGTATAACATAATAATGTTTGAGAGAAAATAATATGTCCTTTCAGCTAAAACTAGTTTGAACAACAGATAGAACCAGAACAGTCAAGATGATCCAATGGGAAAGAGGTTCACTGCTGCCATAGTAGTGCTGGAGATTGTCTTCAGGTTTGCAGGTAAAAAGAGGACAAGATAGCTGGAATACCAACCCAGAACCTAGCAGTGGAGGAGAGAACAAGGTGGGATAACAGTCCAGTCTGAACTGAGTAAATGATACAGTTCTGCTCTCAAAGAAATATCTTTGAATTTGAATCTTTGAAAGAAAATCTTTGCTTGGAAAGAGTTTCCTGAAGATACATTTGCAAACTGTATCTAAGTACAGTTTGTAAGCATATCTAATTAGCTAATCTTTACAGTAATTACAGAAGAAACAGTTACTTATTTTAAATGTTAATTTAAAAGCACCTCAAAAGCAATTTTGCACTAACCTGGAGACTTAGCTCTTCTGTCCTTTATTTATGCAATAATTTCTCCCTGAGCTATGCTCAATATAAATACAGTCTTTTCTACTTCCCCATTGTGTATGCCTGCATCGTGAGCAGTAATTTGATGAAAATAGCATGATGATTATTCTTTTCATTTTCTATTATTACACTTACAGCTTGTATTATCTCTCAAAGGGACTGTTCATGTTAAAATCTGCAATGCACAGCTTGCACAGGAAGCTAGGAAAAAAATCCTTTTTCAAAAAGTGACATAATTTTACAGAAATAAAAGTATATCTTTCATTGTCATAACATGATGAATACTGTGAAAAAATTGTGCACAAAGTGCTCTGTTGATGCTTCGCTTTAGCGTATTTTTCTAGTTTTAACAAGGTTCATGGGCAATGAATATGTGACAATACAGAAAACTTGCAGTAGGTAAAATACAGAAATGCTTGAATGAAGGCATGTACAGAGCCAGCTGGGAAAGGAAATCTTGTTTTAGACTAGAAGGAGGTTCTGAGAGATGGTGAGTTGTGGTTTATATCTTTTTCCTCAAAAGGAAGAAGAATTCAAAAGTATCAGCAGGAAAACCTTTTGGGTATTCTGTCTTTTCCTTTTCCTTCCCTTCCCTTCCCTTCCCCTTTAATATATATACAATTAAAAGGAAAGCGTATACTAAGTTTAAATGATTGGACAAAATTATATAAATACATACACATAAAATAACAAAGAGAACCATTGTCCATTCTTCTGCAAAGGTAAAGGACTTACTACCTCATAAAGATTAAAAATAAGAACATTATGACTAATAGCAAGATTCTATTTTTTCTTCTAGTCGATTAAAATAAGAAGAATGTTAATATTCATAAGCTAGAATAAATGATTTTTCATGCATTACTTCTAAAGAGAAAAAGGCAATTTCAGTATCATTCAGTCTTTTACCAGTAACTGAATTTGTCAAACTTTGTGAAGTATATAGCTTACTGAAGACAGCTTTAACATCATTTTTAAAATACTGGCACACCAAACATGGCATTTAACCCATTAAGTGGTGACAGATAGAAGAGATTCAAGTGAAATATGTATTTTTATATACTGGTTATGATTCTTTATAAAATAAATGTCAATAGATTTTCCTGTTGAGCACATCGACTTGTTAGTAGTTCTTTCAAGAGTTATTTTCACATTACTATAAATACATATATATATATCTAGAAGCTGATTTTAAGAACTCATGTCAAGGAATGTAAATATCTCTGCCTTGGAACTGTAAAATTCTAGTTTCACTCCTGGATTGCAGAACCACCATACTCTTCTTTCCCCATTAAAAGAATGACATAGATTACTAAATTCTTTGTTGCTTCTACTATGTACATCAACGTACTGATGGACAGTGGGCTGAATATGAGCCAGCAGTGTGCCCAGGTGGCCAAGAAGGCCAATGGCATCCTGGCTTGGATCAGGAATGGAGTGGTGAGCAGGACCAGGGAAGTCATCCTGCCCTGTACTCAGCACTGGTGAGGCCTCACCTCGAGTGCTGTGTTCAGTTTTGGGCACCTGAGTACAGAAAGGACACGGAGGTGCTGCAGCAGGTCCAGAGAAGGGCAACAGGGCTGGGGAAGGGCTTGGAGATTATGGCCTGTGAGGAGAGACTGAAGGAACTGGGGCTGTTCAGTATGGGGAAGAGGAGGCTGAGGGGAGACATTATTGCTGTCTCCAAATACCTGAAAGGTGCCTTCAGCGAGAGCAGGGTTGGTCTCTTCTCACTGGTGACAGGTGACAGGATGAGGGGAAATGGCCTCAAATTGTGTCAGGGGAGGTTTAGGTTGGATATGAGGAAATACTTCTTTACAGAAAGGGTTGTTAAGCACTGGAATAGACTCCCCAGGGAGGTGGTTGAGTCACCATCCCTGGATGTGTTTAAGAACCATTTGGATGTGGTGCTCAGGGACATGATTTAGCAGAGGGTTGTTAGAGTTAGGGTAGGATGGTCAGGTTGTGGTTGGACTCGATGATCTTTAAGGTCTTTTCCAACCTGAGCCATTCTATGATTCTGTGATTCTACTATGTTCTGCTGAATGTAATGTCTTCTCCGAAACAGTTTCTAATGCTAACTTAATTATGATTTTGACCATTTCCTCTAAATTTAATTATTTTAGTGAGACTATGATGCTTAGATTAGTGTTTTTGTTTTTGTTTGTTTGTTTGTTTTTTCTCTTTAGCATGCCATAACACATATAACCTAAACAGCTGCACATGGATAGCTGTTACCAAGGACGCACTTGGGTGAATGCATTCATATTTGGACATACACTGTCTCAGAGCATTTGAGACCTTATCTACAAGGCTGTACCTCCTTCTGAGCTATTTTTCAAATGCTTAGAAAGGAGCATTTACCTTCATGTATTTCATCTTGGATAAGACCTATTATCAGCTTGGGATTTCCTGGAAGCCAAGAAATATATTTCAGATTTCAAAATGACAATATCCTTGGTTTAAAATGAGATGTTCAGAGCTAAGGATTACAAGTGACAAGATGTATTTCTTTTCCAGTTTTTCTTAGACCATATTTCATTTTACCCTTGACACCAGGGCTTTTCATTTACTAACATGTAGTTGAGTACCTGTTGTACAAGTTCAGTCAGAAACTTAAACTGAACTAAATTATGACTGGCATTATTTCCATTCCCAAATCAGAATCATAGAGCTATGAGATAATTCAGGTTGGAAGCTAATAATTGGACTTTTAGATCCCTAGTACAATGCTCAGCTCAAAGCTCCAGTTGTAATCCAGCTGTCTTGAAAACCTCCATGGGCAGAGACTGCACAACAATCCAGTGCTTGGTTGTCCTCACAAGAAAAAACTTTTCCCTTCTATCCTGTCTGAAACTCATTTCACTTTATGCAGCTGTGTCTTGTCATCCTGGCACAAACTGCAATGAAGAATCTGTTTTCATCTTTTTGATAACCTCTCCATAGTACCAGTAGGTTGCTAATAGGTCTCCTCGAATATGTCTCCTCTCCAGGCTTAAAAAGCCCTTAATTTCAGCTTCTCCTCGTAGGACCTTGAGGAGAAAAGTAGAAACTAGGGTTCCAGGTTTTCCCTTCACTCAGAGCAGTGCTTTCAGTCTGGATATCTGTATTTAAGAAAGCCTTCACCTGGAACAGGCATGGTGATGACCATGGTGATGAAGCACTTGTCTAACTTCACCAAAATTATGGTGAAAAGTGTGACAATAGGTTACACATACAGTCTGGAAAATATAATCAAAAAAAGCAGTATTATTTTTGAAGACAAAGAATAATATTATGACATGGTCAGAAATAAATGTAAGTTTCAGTGTTTCAACAGAGCTTGGAGGGTTATGAATGATTTTATAAATAAATGAAAACATTGGGAAAATAATTCTGTAATAGCAGCTCTATAAACACTAATATTTTGTCACATGCACTCCGTCAGATAACAAATTTTAAAGGAAATCAAGTTACTGTTTGTATATCGATCCCAGATTTAAGCATTTTTCTAGTTACTTGCATGAAGAAGGAAGGTACAGGTTTTTGGTTTGCTTTTAAATAACGTTCACCATAATCTTATCCATAATCTTCTTTACACTAGGCATACTACTTCCATTAAAGCACTGGATTTGGCCACAATCTATCAGAAGCAGGGTATCATCAGGCTACATTGGTACGTGACGCTTGAATGCTTAGTGCTAAGTTAGTGGGAAGTGGCTCAGGTTTAGGTGTTTCTGCTAAATAGCTGTGGATTGTACTGCTAAGAGTCCTTTCTGCCAATGGAAAACACTGAGTAACTGCTTAGAGAAGTAGAGAATGAAAGAGACGGTCTAGAGGTAGCTAAGGAAACACAGTGTGAGTCCCTGCTACGACTTCAGGTTGTTTCTTCTCAGCTTGAAGGAGCCCTACACTGTTCTGGATTTGAGTTGAGAAAACTAAAAATTGCCATAGAGACTCTTTTGAAGGCAAAAGATGTGGTCTTACTTGTCTCTTAAACTGTTGATGCAGAAAGAGCAGGGAAAGGTTTCTTTCTTCTTGTACCCTAATTCAGTACTGATAGCACTTGACTTGATACAGTCTAATTAAAATCCACACATTTATGTGATAAAATTAAATCAGACAAAACTGGTATTTGTTGACGTATAAAACAGCCTATACAGCTTATCCAACTGTACTGGTTTTCCTTAAAGCTGTTTGAGTAAACGACTGCAGAGTAGGGGCAATTGAAAATGCTACTGAATACAATTCTTAAAATATTCACTAGGAAGTTACCATAGTAACTAACTGATTTTTCAAAAAAAAAAAAAAATTTTTTTTTGAAATGCATTACAGATGTTCTCTTCAAAATATCTTAAAAAGGGGAAAACATAGCAAGTACAAATGATTGATAATAACTTTTTCCAGAATTGAGACCTATCAAATTATTTACCAAATATCCTGCACAGTATCATGCTACTGTTCAAATATAAGTTAAAAACAAATGTCGAAAATTAAACTGAAAATGCTCTTTCATAGAATCATAGAATGGCCTGCGTTAAAAAGGACCTCAAATATCACCTACTTTCAACCCCCCCACTATGTGCAGAGTCACCAACCACCAGACCAGGCTGCTCAGAGCCAGCTTGGTCTTGAATGCCTCCAGGGATGGGGCATCCACAACCTCCTTGGGCAACCTATTCCAGTGCCTCACCACCCCGAGTGAAACACTTCCTCCTAATATCTAACCTAAACCTCTGCTGTCTTAGTTTTAAATCATTCCCCCTTGTCCTATCACTATCACCCTCATAAACAGTCATTCCTTCTCCTGTTTATAAACTCCCTTCAAGAATTGGAAGGCCACAATGAGATCTCCCCGAAGCCTTCTCTTCTCCAATCTGAACAAGCCCAGTTCCCTCAACATTTCCTCATAGGAAAGGTGCTCCAGCCCTCTGGTCACCTTGGTGGTCCTCCTCTTGGACTCGTTCCAAGAGTTCTGCATCTTTCTTGTGCTGGGGACCGCAGGCCTGGATGCAGCGCTGCAGATGGGACCTCACAAGAGCCGAGGAGAGGGGGATGACCACCTAGCTGTCCCTGCTGTCCCCACTCTGTTGATGCAGCCCAGAACACAGTTGGCCTTCTGGACTGCAAGTACACACTGCTGGTTTATGTTCAGCTTCTCGTCCACCAGGATCCCCAAGTCCTTCCCGCAGGACTGTTCTCAAACAGTTCTTCTCCCATCTTGTATAAACACCTGGGATTACCCCGACCCAAATGCAGCACCCTGTACTTGGCTTTGTTGAACCTCATTACTTTCACACAGGCCTATTTCTCAAGCCTGTCTAGGTCCCTCTGGATGGCTTCCCTTCTGTCCAATGTATTGACCACTCAGCTTGGTACCATCTGCAAACTTGCTGAGGCTGCACTCGATGCCATCCATCATCTGAGTCACTGATGAAGATGCTGAAGAGCACCCGTCCCAAGACCGACCCCTGAGAGACATCGCTTGTGACCAGCCTGCACCCTGACACAGAACCACTGATCACAGCCCTTTGGCAGTGACCAGCCAACCAATTCCTAAGCCTCCAAACAGTCCATCCTTCAAATCCATACCTCTCTAATTTATAGAGAAGAATATGATCAGGGACCATGTCAAAGATTTTGCATAAGTCCAGGTAGATGATATCCGCCACCCTTCCCCCATCCACCAAAGCCATCACTCCATCATAGAAGGCCACCAGATTGGTCAGGCACGATCTGCCCTTGGTGAAGCCGTGCTGGCTGTCTTGACTCACCTCTTTATCTTGTATGTGTCTTAACATAGCTTCCAGCAGGATCTGCTCCATGATCTTCCCAGGCACAGAGGAGAGGCTCACTGGCCCGCAGTTCCTCAGGTCTTTCTTTGTCCCTTTCTTAAAAATGGGAGTAATGTTTCCTTTCTTCCAGTCATCGGGGACTTCACAGCCACAGTTTCTGTTTAAATCAAACTGAGTATCTTTAGCTAACTCAGCAAAAATACGTTTTTATATCAATAAAACCTTTAAAATTTGTAAAGCTGCTATTTTGCAAACTGCATTTAGCAATATTTGATTCCTTGCTGAAATTTTGATACTGTAAAGATGTAACAAAAATGCTGTTTAATAACACAAAGGAATACCATATTCAAACTCAGATGTTTTTTCAAAGAAGTTGAACCTTTCCATGAAGAGTCACTATTTAAAATTGAAATCATACAGTGATACTTAAATATTCATTTGCTCTTTATCACTTTTCAAGATAGTCTTACCTCATAATATAGTATGAGCAAGAAGCTCAGTAAAAAATCAATACTTTTAACCTTATTGATATAATTCATAGCAATAGATAGAATACTTTGAAATTTGGTTAATCATTTTTGCTATTGAATTTCTTAGACATGCTGATAAAATGTATTTTTTATATTTGCAAAGACATATTCATTTTGGACTTACGCACTCTACCTTAGCAAAGGAAACTCCTTAATCACAATCCCTGCTGAAGAGCACTGTCGTATTCTTGCATTGTATTTCTCTCAAATTGATTAGCATGAAGAAACACAGGGGAAACTGAGCAGCTTTAACAGAACTTGGTTTCATCCATTTCGTCTCCATTATCTTCAACTTCTTTTCTTTAATGATTTTCTGCAAGGAAATTCTAAATCTCAAAGGTTTATAACAGCTTGTGGAGTAAAATGTAGGTTTGTTTTTTTTTCCTCTGCTTACAGCATCAATCAGAAAAGAGAGGAATTTAAACTTACTTGCTACACCTGGGTTTGTTTTAAGAGAGAGCTGAAATACCGAAGACAGTGTTTGATTTCTCATTTATCATTGGGGTCAGAAGAACTCCTGGACTACAGAAACCTATTTCAATTCCGTAACAAAGGGGAAAGAAACAAACTACGGTCTTTGAGCTATTACACTGGAAAATCAAGAAGCTGGCAGTTTTCTTTACCAAACTGCCTTAGCTAAACTCAGAGATATTCTTAGGGAGGCATTAGAGAAATTGATTTTAAACAAGAATTATAAAGTGATTGGGAGAAATTGTATATTCGATGCCTGTAATATTTTGACATCACAAAATCTGTTAGGTACGTTAGTAGAGATTCTGGTCTTCTTTTTCATAAAGTAACACGTTTTATCTACATTTTCAAGCTCCTCTGATTGTCCTAGGTTGTTAATACAAAAGCATAAGTCAATGCCAAAACTGACAACAGCTGTGCATTTTGAGATTGATTCTAAGGGATCATGCAACATGGGGGAAGGGAAAGGGGAAGGAGAAGGGAAGACCTTAACTTATAGCAGCCTTCTCATACCTAAAGGGGGTCTGCACAAAAGCTGGAGAGGGATACTTTGTCAGGACGTGTAATGATAGTGCAAGGTGCAATAGTTTTAAACTAGAAGAAGGTGCCTAAATGCCTAGAAGTGTTCAAGGATTTGAACAGCCTGGTTTAGGAGAAGGTGTCTCTGCACGTGGTAGGGGTGGAAGGAGGGGTGAACTTGCCGGACTTCAAAGGTCTCTTCCAACTCAAACCATTTTTGGGATTCTTTGATTCTATGAAAGGAATTTTGGAATTTCTTTATTGTAAAGAGATCCAATTCTTATCTTTAATTGTTAATGCTTAGATAAAGAGAGGCCAAAGCACATATATATTCCAAGTAGATTGGTATACACCAAACAGATTGGATAGGGAGCTATTTAGCTGTGCCGCTTGAGTGGCATGCATCTTGGTTTAGGCTCATATGTTTGTACAGCTTCTAGACTAAATGTCTTTGGCTTCAGGACCTAGGCATCAGAATACATGCCTATCTACACTCTAATTACTTTGTGGCTACTTGATTAACTGATAAGCTTTCTTCTGTAGCAGCCAAATAAAAATTCCAGTTAGTTAAATCCCTCTACAAAATTTTCTTTTCATGTATCATGTATTTTACATATATTTGTTTTACACATCAAAAGGCAGATTTACTTCCTTCTACCTTGCTTTCACATAAAATACATGTTAAATGCCACTCCAATGTGACTACATTGGAGCATTCACCAAAATCAGAACCATTTAAAATTTATGGGGTTTATTCTTCTTTTATCAAGCATTTTCTACATACAGAACATTCACGTGGTGTAAGGTACAGAAGAAAAATGCATGAGACAGACTACTGCAAATAAGTGAATAAAGGACAGTTCACACGACTCTTGTTTGTTCACAATGGAGAAAGGTTGTTGAAAAGGAAAACAGATTCAGTAACTAGAAATGTAAGCAGACTCTTAATTCAGTTAAACGTACCTACCAGGAGATTTGCTCAAGCTAAAGAGAGATTTACTGTATCACAAAGGGCAGGATGCTAAATGTACACAAGATTACAATGCTAGAAAATTCCAGATTTCTAAATTTACACAATCTAAATCAGGGTAAAATTTTGTTTAAAAAAAGTATTTTTTTTTTTTAATTTCCTTCTGAAAAAGGAGGTCAGTTTAAGAGCTTATAAGCATTCCTTAGCAAAAACATAATAAAAATAAAAACACTCCCAAACTTTTAAGTCATTGCTCTAAGTCTGGATAGTTGTTTACTGCTGGCTTTCTTATCCTGCTGACTATTGTTATTTTATTTCTGAGAATCTCATTTTTCCCATTTAGATGTTTCCTCATCATTACAATTAGAATTTTACGTTAATAAACTTAAAAAAAAAAAAAAAAAAAAAAAAAAGATTTTGATGGTGGAGGTGGGTTTCTTGCATTTTTTTTCACTAGTCCAATTGGATGCATGAAATAGAAAATTTGCTGAGTTACCCAAATGGTTTAATAAATACGCATCAATGGTATAATGAATAAGAAAAAAAATATTATCTACTTGTTAACTTCAATTCTCTGAGTTTCCAGCTTCCTAAAACGTACACATTTTTTTAAAAACACCAATTTTCTTGTCAGCAAAAGTAAAGCTTTGTGTAGTCAGATCTCAGAATTTGGTTACTCTGAATAAGTAAATGCAGCGGTTCTCTGTAGTACAACTCAGACTCCTTACTGATGGAACTCTGTGACAGCTGAAAAACCTAACATCTATTTTTTTTCTTAAAAAAGAAAAACAAACAAACAAACAACCAGCAAAACAGCTTTCTCAATTAAGACTCGTCATAAAAATAAGCTTCTTGAATTTCACTGATCAGAAAACTGTGCACTGCAAATATAATTTCTCTTTTTTCTCTTTCTATGTCCCAAAGCTTGAGACAAAAATTTGATAGTAAATGTTTCTCTCCAATGACAGGCAATCCTGTAGTCACAATGGGAATAAGTTACACAATTTCTATGCTTTACCTTTCTTGTGACACTTTCACTTCAAGGCACAAAAATATTAAACAGTGAACTGACAAAACAGGACATCCTATTTCAGTTTAAGGAACAAAAAGTTGTACATCTCTCATTTTGTGTCTGAAGCAAAGCAAACCAATATTTGAATCATATTCAATTCTTCCATTTACAAATGCAAAGTATCATGTTAAATTCCCTGAAGCTTTATGGTTTTTCCTATTTTCTTTAAAGTAATGCATGGTATTTGTCATCAATTTCAATATGTAGTAATTCCAGTCAACCAATACAATCTTGGTTGATATTCAATAAGGCTACCATATTAGCAAATAGCTGTTGCTTTAGTAACTTATATGGAAATTGACTCAAATTGCATTCAAGTCAAAGGAATAACAGGCATAGAAGGGTTGAACAATTTCAAATGAAATTGGTGTAGATTTAAAGAATGCTATAATTTAAGTGCAACGTACTGTAAAACTATTAATTCAGCAAATATTCAACATAGATTCTTATGCTTCCCCAACCCAAATTACTGTGTTGCCTCTCTCAACTTCAGTGATTTCACAATTTAACTTATTGAGGCGTCCATCCAGGATAAACAGAGATTCCTTGGAAGGGGTCATGAGATACTGACCAAAAAGGCCACTGTCTTTTATAAGACGGTTCTTACTGTTCCAAGGCCATTCGCCTGCCCTGACAGGCTCCTTAAGACTCTTCACCATCTTAACCTTTCCAGAGGAGAGCTCCACAAAGAGAACGTCAGTTTGTGTACTGGAACTACAGTAGATGTTGTATTGATGAGCTTCAGTGAATGATGGCTGAAAAGCTACATCAGATATGTGCAAATTTGTGTGAATGTCAAATGAATCTTGTATTTCTCCTCTCAACGTTATGGTCTGGATCCTCATGAGACCCTTTGCATCATCAATACTGACAAGGTAGTGTCCATCTGGAGAGACGTGTGGTCTGCCTGTTACATCGCCATTGTATCCAATCACAGAATCAGTAACACTATCCACTATAAGCTGTGGCAGAACAGCACCAGTGGTATCAGGTTTACAGTAGATAAAAAATAATCCTCCAAGATGTGTATAAGCCAGGGACTGAGGAATGCAATTATAATCCTTTAAACTAATTGTCTTGATGTACGACATAGTTTCAAGATCAATCTTCTGGAGCATGGGCTCATCTTTATGAAGAATAAATCCAAACCTGGAAGGAAAAGCACAGAGTCAAAGAAAGAGGTACTGTATGCATCATGTACAAATGTGGAAAGGCAAGATAATAAAGTACATGAGTTAATACTTGCAGCAGTGTACAAATACAATTTAGCTTCAGATGTTCCAGAGATGAAGCATTTTATATTATTTAATTTTCAGTGTTCTTGTAATTATATTTTAAATTGTGCCAAATAAAATATCTAAAAAATCATTTCTCTGATTAATTGGCAATGTTTTATTTCTATAGACTCTAGGGGGAAAGTAAACATTACTCTGAATGTCTATTCAGTTAAAACTTTTACAAAAGCTAGGTGGAAGAAAAATATTAAATATCAATAGATAATATATCCCACAAGCTTTTATTCACTTCACATTCTTCTTCAACTTTCTTGGGAATCAGCTTTATCCAGAGCTCATTGTTATTCAGATAATTATCCTAATTTTTCTCATTCTAATTCAGCAGAAATGAATATCGTAAAAGGATTTAAGTTTATGCCTCCCATCTACCCAAGACCCACATTTCTTACATTTTTAAATGAATCTTTATACATTTCCATATATTCAAGGAATTCTCACTGAACATGAATAATATGATTAAACCTTAAAATTCTAGAGCTTTATGTTTGTAACATTTTAAACATATACTACATGACTATTCTCTGTTAAGCTGTAAGTTCTGACTGCACAATTTTTTGATTGCATGTATGCAAAAGCCAGTGCTCTAAATACTGTAAAGTTATGTCAAAGTTTATTAGTCTTGTTTATAATCTAAGGACCGTTCACAGCACTCCTCTGAAACAGCTGTTTTCCTCTGGCACATTTCTTAACATTTTACTTTGAATCTTTGATCACTACAGTGAAGCATTTTTGCTGCTGTGTGATGACATTTAATCTAAAAATACCTTTCAGATCCTATCCATATGAAGAACCACAATGTTTCAACAACTGAGTTGTTGAAAATAGTACAAAATTTCACATCATACTTTGCAAGCCCAATATTCAGTAATCTCTGATTAAGGAAAAAACATGCAGAAAGATTTCAGGACACTGCTCAGTCAGTTCCTCAGATATAAGGTAGGTTTAATTATATTTGTTCTTCTTCTTACCAAACTCGTACAATTCTCTGGAACATTTTTTAATTTCAGCCCTCCTTTCCAAAATCCTTGCATCCTGCTTCAATATCATTGGATCATAGTACTGCAGAATAATTTCTTATAATTTTATAAATAATTTTTATTTATTTTATAAATAAATAATAAAAAAAAAAATTTCCTGGATGAGTATTAAATCAGGGCTATCTATCACTGTTGGTTATTAGTATTATTTTCTTAAAATGTTAACACTCCAAAGAAATTTTCTAGTTCAAACTATAAAAACTCACAATTTTAGACACTGATATAAGGTGGAAAACTTTAACCTAGAGGTAAGTGCATTAAAAGATCAGCTATGGTAGCAGAATATTAATATGGTGAACTTCAGTAGAAGTTTTAACTTACAAAGCATTTTACAAATATCACAGTAAGTGAAGCAAGAAGCTGAGTGACTTCCCTATGGCTATATCATGATCCGCTGGCAAAGCCAGGGTGATAATACAATGTCCAACACATTTTTTCTACTGATCATGATACAGGTCACCCAAATCAGTGCAACTGAGATCTCAAGAGAGATAGATGGGAGTAAGTGCAGATAACCAAAACACATCTTTTTTAATAGATCATCATAGATCATGAAATCCTGCTTCAAAATTCGCTTGACTGCGTACAGCAAGGATCAGTTGCAAATAAATTTTAGCCCACTGTCCAGTAACCTAATTGCTGCCCTCTAACAACCATGTGCATCTGTCTATACTGCCTTCTTTCCAGCATTATGAACATCTTGGCATGCCAGTTTGTGGATACACTGTGTAGTGTGGTTGACACACATGAGAGACCTAGACAGGCTCAAGCAGTGGACCCAGGTGAACCTCACGAGATTCAACAAATCCAAGTGCAAGGTCTTGCACCTAGGTTGTGGCAATGCCCACTGTCAGCACAGGCTAGGGTATGTAAAACTGGAGCACAACCCTGCCAAGTAGGTCCTGGGGGTACTGGTGGATGACAAGCTGGAAATGAGGCAGCAATTTGCCCTCACAACCCAGAAAGCAAACTGTATCCTGGGCTGCACTGAAAGAAATGTGGCCAGCAGGTCCAGGGAGGAGACCCTGCCCCTCTGCTCTGTGTTAGTGAGTCCTCACCTGGAGTACTGCATCCAGGTGTGGAGTCCTCAGTGTAAGAGAGATGCGGACCTGTTGTACATGTCCAGAGGAGGGCCACAAAAAATGATCCCGGGGTGGAATACCTCCCCTGTGAGGACAGGTTGAGGGAGCTAGAGCTGTGGAGAGGAGAACACTCCAGGGAGACCTGATAGCAATCTTCCAGTATCTAACGAGGGGCTATAAGAAAGAAGGGACAGATTCTTCAGCAGGGTCTGTGGTGATAGGACAAAGGGAAATGCTTTCAAAAAGAGGGGAGATTTAGATTGAATATAAGAAAAAAGTTTGTTATGATAAGGGTAATGAAGCATAGGAACAGGCTGCCCAGTAAGGTGCTGAATGCACCTTACACATTCCTGGAGACATTCAAGTTGAGGCTGGACAGGGCTCTGAACACCTGATGTAGTTGATGTAGTCCCTGTTCATAGCAGGGGAGTTGGACTAGATGACCTTTAGGGGTCCTTTCCAACACAAAATATTCTACGATTCCATGGATTCTAAAGGAAGCTTTGAAGTATAAAGATCAGCTGGAAAAAAAAAGAAAGAAAACAACCCCTGTGTAATAAAATAGTATAATTTACCAGATCGTTAAACAATGAATTATCAATACTAAAATGCTGCCTTCCAGTGATGTCTATAATCCCTACTCAGTGGGGACGTTTCACAGAACTGATATTAGTGGCGTTTTATTGAGAATTTAATACAAACAGCAAGTGAATGAGCTGAGCTTCCACTATTCCACTGTTTGGTTGTCATTTATCTTTTTGCTTCTTTCACTTAAAGTAAAGCCAGACTATTTTGACTGGGTAAAGAAGTTGGCACTAGAACTCTATGTTTCATTCTGTCTTGTGGCTAGCTGAATTCAATCCCCACAGCTACCATAATCTAATAACTTTTCAGAAGCACTTAGTTTTCCAGAAGGATTAAAAAAACACAGCCACTCATAATCATGCAATGAAATTGTGCCTGTCGCCTTTGTGCTCTTAGCCTGTTTTTTATGACTAGGCTGTTGGGGAACAAGTGATACTTTAGAGTAACTTCACTTTTCCCAAATGATTTATAGATAGATGGTGGTGTGCTTAATGCAAAATTTCCACGTATAAAGATTGATATTCAGAAGTCTCCCACTGTTCATTAAACCATGATCAATATTTATGAGAATCTCAACCCTCATGTCTCTTCTATGCAGTGAAATCATACACAATATTCAACAGCATATAAAGGCATTTGTCAGAGTGCATATTGTGAACTTGTGCAGTTCAAGCCTTCAAGATATGAGAGCAAATCTTCACATTTCCAATTCTTTATTTTTACAGTTTATGCATGTGGGAAACTGTAGCCTGTGGGCATAACACTCCAATTGGAGTACATACTAGATCTCAGAAATCTGAGATTGTTTCTTTACTTACTATATATGTATGAATAATAAAGATTTTAATACCAGACTTTCAACAATTTCAATCACTTCAAAATTTTTCAATCACATCATGACAAACTGTCAGAAAAGAGAAATCTGAATAATTATGCTCAGCAATTCTACAGCACCTTCCATCCGAGGAATGCACTGGGTTTGGCTGCGATGGAGTTAATTTTCTTCATAGTGGCTCAGATGGTGTCATGTTTTAGATTTGCGACCAAAACAGCGCTGTTAGAACACTGTTGCTATTGCTGAACAGTGCTTGTACAGCAGCAAGGCCTTTTCTATTTCTTCTTCCCCTCAATAAATAGGCGGAGGGTGCAAGAGTCTGGGATGCAGCCAGGACAGCTTTCTCCAGTTGACCAAAGACATTCTGTGCCATATAACATCATGCTCAGCAATAAAACTCTCTCTGAACAGCCACTGCTTGAAAAACTGGCTGATTTGCGGGTGGTGACTCATGCTTTTGCATCACTCTTTTTTTTTTTTTCCACTCCTTCACTTATTAAATTATCTTCATGGTGAACCATGAGCTTTGTCGCTTTCAGCTATCCCATTCTCTCCCACATCTCAGTAAATAAAAGTGAAGATGTGTGGTGGTTCAACTGCCAGCCAGGGTCAACCCACAACAAGCAGACATTAGCAGTCTGTGAAAACTAACAAGCTTTGCAATACCAAGATGAAGGGAGATGGAGAGAAATAAATTACATGACTTGTCCAAACTAACTGAATGGAGACAGGAAGAATATCCTAAAAGGTGTTAATTGCAAAATGCATTTTTTCAACAGTGAAGTCCACATGAATGAGTGCCCTATTTTCCTGTTTTTGGAGGCATTGGGGGCAGGTGTGAGGAAGCAATGAAAAAAACTACCCTCATAATTAAGAGTGGAATAATTAAAATGAATATAGTTAAGAGCACGTTATAAAAGATTGAAGAATCACAGATTTGTAAGCAATGCAAGGGACCTCTGGAGATCATTTAGTCCAACCCCACTGATAAAGCAAGTTCCCTACAACATATCACACAGGAAAGTGTCCAGAAGGGTCTTGAATATCTCCAGAGAAGGAGAATCCACGGCCTCTCTGGGCAGACCATTCCAGTACTGTGTCACCCTGAGAGAAAATACATTTTTTTTCTGTTTTCTTCTTTTTATTTAGATTTTTTTTTCCTTTTTATCTGTAAAGGATAAATTTCAACGTTCTGCAACGTAAAATATCAGAAAAATTGCTTTCAGGTGAAATTAATATGAAAATTGACATGGAATGTATTCACTATCTTAAATATTAGTGACATTTTTGTTTAGTAGAAAAATATACAGTGCAGATAAATGAGTTCATTTATTTTAATGCTACAGCTAGAAAAAAAAAGTCTTGACACTCAATTACCAGAATGTAGTGTAAGAATGGAATTTAGTATTCAGATTTAGGTAATTGTAAGTCAGTATGTAAAGCAAAAGCAGGGAGCAGTTAACTTTAACAAACAAACATTCAACTACCATGTTCATCAGCTCTCACGAAAATATTTATGCTTAATCCTAAGGGGAGGCAGCATGCTTAGACTTCCATCTAGAATGGCAGCGACAGAATTTTGTGTACTCTGATAGATTTCAAGTAATACACCTTAAAAAAAGGTGCTTCAGACTAAGCACATTTGCAAAATGATTACAGTGCCACTGCGGCCAGTGTAATTTAGAATTATAGTTTTTTTATAATCTGGTCTTTTCATCAGTTTATTAAAAAAATGATACACAAACTAAGAAATTGTAAGTGACAAAACCAATATGTGACAGGGTGCAGGATAATACTGAGACCTTTAGCTATACAACTAGGGAAGATCTTTTTTTTTAACGGGAAGTTCTAGTCAAATAAAGTATGAACTAACAGTGGAATAGATATTCCATACAAAGTTCCAAAATCATGTGAATTCTGATATCACCTCTTCAAAGCAGTTTTTTCCAACTTTCATATTGCACAGGTAAGATTCCATCTCCTATACCCAAAGAATAGCTGAGCAAGAAGCTAGCGTGGAGCTGTCAACAAGAAGCAAACTCACAACTGAGTTTCCCAAATGTTGTTATTTTCTTCCAAACGGCATGCATTATTTATGAGCGCAGCTGTATTCATCATAGAACAGGAAAATGTCTAAATACTGGTTAAAAAGCAATGACAACACAAGGCAAGCCTGAGGAAAATACTGCTAGAAATGAGATTATTATTATTGTTATTTCTGAATACTTTAACATAAAAATGTATCTGTGGTTGAGCTCAGAAAAATGGACAGAGTGGAAAATTATGTAAACACTGATATCCTCCTCCTTTTTGTTTCTGGCCCTACATCCACAGATTATTTCCCTTAAGTCAATAGCCATTTTATGAAAAAGATCTGACATCAAACTCTTAAGCAATGTTCTCAGAACAGAAAGCAAGTAAGAGGCAAAGAGAACTAGATGAACTGCAGTGAAAATTATTTGCACCAAGAAGAAAAAAACAGTACTTTGATATAAAACACAAGTTTTTAACCTATTCAACTCAAATAAAATAAGAAACATTATGCACTTTACCTCAAGTGAAAAACACTGATGTTTAAAACCGTTCTTAAATTCTACTCATTAGGGATCACTACTCAAACTTGTGCAAAAAAAATAAAAATAAAAATCAAATTAAAAAATCAATATAGAATCAATATAGTCCTGCTTCTACAAATCTTGACCAAATTTGCCCCAAGAAAATGCCATTCTCTGCTCATGAGCTGTCTGTTAGATGATTATGATAGGATTACGGTAGACTCCGATTCTATAAAGATCTAATCTGCCAATGTGGGAAAGTACTATTTAAACAAAATTCTAAAATAAAAATGCGTTAAATATCAAATCTCTTTTTTTCTCTGATGAAATTATGAGTAAATTATCCACTGTAGTTCTGAAGAAGACATCAGCAAGAAAATAAAATGATTCAACACTGCCATTACTTTTCTTCATTAAGATTATTTCTCACTCTATATGTATAAATAGATGATTCTCAGGAAGACTGTTTTCACTGATCTATTTATTTATTTGTTTTACTTCATAGAGGCCTTGCATTCAGATCACTGAAATAATCACAAAGTTAATTTTTCTCTTTTTGCAATAAATCTTTAAAATAAGTTTTAATATACATTATTTATTCTTGTTTTCTATGTAACTTTCTATATAACTTTTCTATATAACTTTCTATATAACTTATGCATAAATTTAGATTTAGATTAGACCATTAGAAATCAGAAAGACTTCCAAAATGAAAACTATCAGCATTGCAAGGGCACATATCTTCCCCTCTGGACTAAGAAATTGATTGCTCCCAGAATAGTTCATTGATGACGAGTTGCTGAGAAACATCTTTAATTTCTGCAGTTCAGAAATGGTTGTTTGGATTTTGTCTGTTGGCTGTTGGTCAATCAGCATAAAAGTTGTTTTACTTTTGGGTACCGCAACAATTTTTGACCTTAGAACTTTCTCTAATTTTGTTTCAGTTGTTCATTATGACTTTAGGCTTCATATTTCTGTTTTGCAGCAGAATAGGCTCCCCCCTGTACCCTCTGTTAAGCACAGAATCTTCCTATCACAGTAAATGAAATATTTAAAATCCTGTCAGAAAAAGTTATAAATAATACTTTCAGCAGTAACACGTGACTATGATAACGTACCTTTGAAACCTTAACATAGTAGTTCTAAGGAACAGAAATGAGAAGATAACAGAGTCAGAATAAGAAAATTAAAAACAGAAGAAAAGGTTGCGAGGTCACCCTGATGGAAAATGAGCGATTTTTGCCTATAAAAACAGCATCACTTTCATTTTTATTAAATGAATGAAAAGGTCAGTTCAGATATAGAATAAAATTTAATGGCAGGTCTCTTTTACTACTTTTTTTTTTTTTTTTTTCTCCTCTCTCTTTCAGTTTTGGATTGTACCTGCAGAGCATTTAAACCATATCTCACTAGAGATCTACAGAAGTGAAATGGAATGTATGTTGAAGAGTATCTCCAAAAAACCTATATCAAGGAACAATTAAGAAATTTCTCCTCCTGCTATGCTGGATTCTTCAAACAGTTTTTCAGGCTTCACTAGAAGAGCTCACTTGTTTTAACATGGCCCAAACAGTCTGGGATTTTGAATCATGTATGCACCATTGCACACTGTAAGAATTGTCCTGGTATTTCAGGGTAATAATGATGCCAGAGTCCATGAGTTGTCTGAGGCTTCTGTTACAACAGATGTATATGAAGTACATTTTCACTATTGCAAATTGATTACAGTATTCACAAGAAAATAATCCAGGACATTTTATGACAAAGAAAGTGTATTTTTAGAATCCAGGAATATACTAAATTGTTTGTGCTTTAACTGAACTAATTCTCGGGGGGGGGGGAAGAAAAAAAAAAGAAAAAAAGGAAAAAAAATTAAAAAGAAAAAAATAGGAAACAAATGTGTTTTTTCCTTGTATATTTTAGAAAAGGTGAGCAAGCAGTTTAACAACAACAAAAAATCACTTCATTGCATAAAGAATGAAAGTCAAGGAAAGACCTAGATACACTGACACAGTGAACAAAAGACATTCCTAAAAATAGCCTTGAATGTCAGTACAAGGAATGATAGAATTAAGATCTGGCACACTAAAAAACGCAGTAACAGCACGGTGGGCAGATGTCATAGAGAATGCATAGGAAAAATTATACAGGCCAAAATAAATAGTCAGTTCTTGTAGAAAATGAATAATGAGGTAAAGATAAGGAATTTAAAGGTGATAGATTATTTATGTCAAAACATTCCCCAAAGGTCCTCATTTTCAAAATGAAGCTCACCTACTGTGATATCAGGGGACATAACAACATTGAGAACAACAACAAACAGTAAACTTTACAACTTCTTTCCTCGGCCCCATATCTTCTCTCTCTTTTTTTTTTTTCTCCTACTAATGACCCCAATTAAAAAAGCACTAGACTAGACTAAAAAATAGCAGACACTTTTAAAACATGACTGATTTTTTTGGCACATAAAAGCATAAGACATGACATTTCTACTGTAAATATAAGATCAGCATGGGAAGAACTGAGGCACGTTGTGACAAAGTTGCTGTTGTAAATTATTAATGCTTAGGGGTATTTTTTTGTTGTTGTTATCATTGCTGTTAAGATAGAAGTCAGAATAGTTTATCTACAAGGAAATATTGCATGTCGACACTTGGGAACATATGGAATAAACACAGTCAAAACAGAGTCTATCACTGCAGATTTTGAAGTTTTCTTTGATTCATATAAATACATCAGCATCTCAGCTTTACTAAATACTAAAATATATAATTTATCATAATATCAAATAGAAAAGAATGTCCTGAATATTTTTTTTCTAAATTCTCAAAATTACGAATCTACAAATAAAAATTTGCAAATTAATTTTCACCATTCCAAATCCACGAGTCAAAATACAAAATTATAAGGGCTGCTTTGAAGAAAAATAAATTTCATAACAGGCATGATGTTTGACAATTTTAAAGTAATTGAGTTTTGGAAGTTAATCAGTAAACATAAAAAATCTTTGTTAATTCCATTATTTTAAGATCATCTCAAGGTTAAATTAACCCTTATAGATTGATTTATTTGGAATACCAATGAGGATTTAAAGTAAAACATAAAGAATTTTCTATTGCCAATAGTAGCTGAGCTTTCTGAACTGAATCTTTCAATCTGTATGTCCTCCATAATATCTTTAGAACAAAGATGCTGCAAAATTTACTATTTAAAGCAGAAGGATGCAGAAAAAAGAGTTCTTGCTGTCTTATTTCCTTCTTCCTGAGAAGTTCCTGTGAACTTATTCTTCAAAAAGAATAAACATAAGGACCAAAACAGACCTTCTTTATGTGGGGGATTACAGAGAGGGAAGGAATGGCTACAGGTTTCCCATTTAACACTACCATCACAAAGACACAGGTTACAGAGATGGAAAAAAAAGTACTGCAGGAGCCCCTAAACCTGTGTGTGTGCATTGCTACCATGTAGGATTTACTGTATGATTCTGCAGTCATCATTAGACATTGCAGTTACTTGCTACATCTTTGCTGATTGCCCTGGTGCTACTGACCTGCTTTCTCCAAATCCTCAAGCTTTCAAGTTTTCACTCCTGTAGAAGTGCCTGTATTTATAGCTTAATGACTAAGAGCAGTTTGCAAACTTCTCCATTCCTGTAAAATCTCATCTTCTTAATTTAATTTCTAAAATATTAAATTATCTTGCATCTTTGAGCTAAATTACATTCTCCACATGAAATATTCAACCTCTGTGCTCTCTAGTTGGCTTCACATTTACAGCTTTTTTTTTTTTTTTTTTTTTTTTTTTTTTTTTGAAACATTTGAATAGGAAGTCCTTTCTGATTACACCAGACTTCTGAAATAATATTCTCTATGCATACTTTCATAAAAACATTGAAAATTCTCTCACAGTCCTTCAGCTATTTTACATCTTTGTACGTGCTTAAATTCTGGAATTAAATGTGAATTTCTCCATCCAAACTTACGAATGTATTGACTCACCACCCCACAAGGGCATTTAAATTTCTCATTGGCACCATACTCCAATTACCTCTTAAAGAAAAGCTTAGTTTTTGGAATGTGCTGAACAAATGAATAAGTATCATTTTAGAAAGAATGCTTCCCTTATTATCCTACATAACAGAGAAATAAGAGAGAGAAAAATTCAAACTGAGAATATTCAGATCCTGAGCCATCTCACCAGTGAGTTGATTGTTCACTCTTCTACTTGTTAACTCAGATAACTGTATTGCATTTAAAATACTTGCTAAAAGATTAAACCATCTAAAAAGTTAGAGTGACTCTATTACAGTGAGTTCATTTAATGTTGCTTTTGAAACATTTTACAGCAGTGTAATGATAGACCTTAATTTATTCCAATTATCTTTTGTTCACTTCAATTTATGAACAGTGAAGCTGAAATAATCAGCACTTTTGCTCCTTAGGCTTCTAATAATATATTATCATGAGTATTGTACAAGTCATCTTTTTACAGCCATCCCACATACTAATTGCAAATCTCTATTTTTATGGTAAGAAATGGGTGCTAGCAGACAACTAGGGACAAGATCATTGGTTGCATTGAAATGCTTTGGCACAAAGAGTACTTCACTGATTAAAATTTTGTTCTCAGTAAACTAATAAGGCAAAATAGGAAAAAAAATAAAATATGTATTCTCAATTTCTAAATGCTTCATCTACAGCAGGAATAAGATTTGCATATATATTCCCCAGAAAAGATCTTGGGACTTGTATCACCTACTGCAGATTAACAGACTCTGCTCTGTCCACTTTTGTAGCGACAATTATCTGACTACTTTTCAACACAACTGAGTGGGGAGTAGGGAACTTTTTCAAGCAGTCTGTGTTTGAAAACATGGACATAAAAAATACCAAGCTTTATATTCACTCATTCTTGTGGTGTAATTTTTCATAAACTGGCTGTGAGTTCACATGTCAGAGGCAAAACAAAGCAGATGAAGACAGTAGGCCAGGTTGTAATAGTCTATGTTTACATAAGCAAACGTAATGAAATTATAAATGTAAATTAGAAATTTAAATGCAAATTATAAATTTGAATACAAATTTCTCCCCTTTGAAATCTTCAGACTTCCAACAGCCAGTCTAAACAAACTCCTTTCAGTGTTCTTCTTCTTATTATTCATTACTGGTTTGTACCATAGCCTCCTTCACTGATTTACCAAGATTTTTGCTTCACTATTAGTGGCTGGAATAAGAAATTCAAGAAAAGCTTTGGGAAACGGTCTGTAAGCAAAGTTTGCATTTTATTAGTTTTGTGAGAAAGAGAAGGATTTCTATGCCCCTCATCAATACTACAGAGCACCCTCTAAGAGTCAACACACAAACTGCTCCTGGTCAAAAAAATATATATATTTAATCTAGAATTAAGTAATCTATATTTTTAAAGCCATACCATGGGGTGCCAAGCTATTCTACTTATATAATATAACAAACAGCAATTTGCTATCTGTAAAAATCAGTAGGTTAGTCTACACATTATTAGAGAGGTTAATGGCAATTTTGTTGGTTTTACTAAAACTAGTATTATGTGTTGTTTGTTTTATATATCAACAGTTATTTATTGCAAAAAGATTATAGCCAAAAACTGGCTTGATTTCTAACGGTATTTGCTCAAAACTATTTAGCCCTTATCTCAGCAGTGAAAGGAAAGTTTGATTGGATCTTAAAACAAAGGAGACATTGCTCATACTATCACTCCTCCCCTCAACTAAGAGGATACAGAACCTGTCACCATGGCCCTTCAGCTAAAGGTAGCTGTGACTCACCACACACAGATGAAAGCAACTAATTGACCTACTGAGACAGAACACCAATTGCCAAAATGATTTCTTCACTGTCTTTGGACTAGGCCTATTTTTCCTGGTCCCTTTCCCTAAATAATGTTTACCCCTACTGATTTCTGTTGTAATTACATGAAAATCAATGTGCCTAAATATCAGTTTTGTTTTACTGATCCTTTTATACTGCATATCACTGTGTATATATCAAGAATAGTTAGGATAGAATACATAGAATAGAATATTACTATTATGATAGAACACGTATCTCATAAACTCATTTGCCTGTACCATATAGAATTGTACAATTAAACAAAACAATCATTTTTAATAATTCAAGACCATTTTTTCCCTAGCTGTCATGTCTTTGACTCTCAAAGACTTGCATACATTAATATAACTTCAAATAAATTCATTTAACATTATGTAAAAGTGTCCAACAGGATCCCTCAGCTTAAAAGATGTCGAAGGAGACACTGGAATGATTTTCACTGTAGATGACTACTTGCCTCAACTGTCAATGCAAATCTCAAATGTCAGTGGTGATGGGTAAAGAATCTGCAAGGAGCTACGCAAGTAGGAATCCCCAGCTGTATGTTCCTTTCATGATAGAACTCCACAACTTTGTCTTCCCCAGGGCAATGAAATAATAATAAACATCAAATTTAAATAGTAAGAAGGCTAGTCAACCCAGCACTTGGTAATTTATGAAGCAGTAGGTTGCGTTCCCTCAAATCATGCTGCTACAAATATAGCAGGGTGGGTTTTCTATGGTTAAGAGTAGGGGCTGCAGATTAGTTCAAGGACACAATACGAATTCATCTATTCAGTTAAAGCAATGTGGCAATAACGGCACTTAAAGTCACTCTCTATTCAGCCATATAAATTTACACATTCCTTTCTGAATTGCACATGGCTGATTGCTAATTCCTTGTTAGCTAAGTTCCGTAGAAAATTAAAAATATTCTTTTTCATCAGCAACCTCTTTAGGAGAAACAGAATGTATTTTTTGGATACAGAAAAATAGATCAATTACAGATAAATATTCCTAGATTCTGGAACCAGATGTAGAATCACCTTAAATTTGAGGTTTTTGCTTTTAAAGGACTACTAGTCACTGAAATAACTAAGTGTATCTTTACAGTTGGAGACACACATTTACATGTGACTTGAGATTTTAGTTAAATGCGCATGTTTTTTTCTTATAACTGTAGAAAAAGTGAGATCATCCAACTTGAAAGGGTGGAATAAACAAATGTTAATTATATGATGAGACCTTTCGAACTGCAATAGGTCTGTGCCACATTGCAAAGAACCTAACAGTCCAAAGCATACAGAGTGCTAATGAATATCAAGGCAAGATTCAGATGTACAGACGGCAGAATTTTTCTATTCTAACCAGTAGAAATGTTACAGAAAACATATCAAATGAAAATGAAATTATCAAAGGAATAAATTGAATACAAGATGCATTTAACACAATATAGCAAAAGCAAACACTTTCAGAAGTAGAAGACATTGGTATCATTTCCAAAATAAGATCTATGCTCCTAGCTTAGAGATCTGTACGTTATGATTATTAATTCCCCAAGTACACCTCAGATGGTATTACATCTCAACTTTAGTATGTAGAGCAAGGGACTTATGAACTTTCATTAAGATAAGGAAAAAAAAAAGCAACAAACAAAAACCAACCAATAGATTACGTCAATAAATGTGTTTATTCATGTAATTTAAAGAGCTTTCATTTAGCCTATTAGTACTGTATATGAAAAAGGGTCTTCCAAAGCAATACCGAAGGTGCATGGTCTAATATTTTCAAGATTGTTTTTACATTATATTTTTTTTGGAGACAGCGTTACAGTTCATTTCCAAGTTAAATAAAAGTCAGCCAAAACTTACCTTATATGAGTAATGATGAGGGTTGTAGCAGGAATGAAAAAGTCATCCACTCTGTCAAACTGCTTTCCCACTGGCTGAGTATGGATTGTGTGATGAGAAACACTCCCACTGGCTTGTGTTATCACCTACATAAAGTAACATTATTACAAACTATAGAAATATTCCTTCAAAGTTTAATCTATATCTAAATAGATTTGTAGAGTATTGCTTCTTTATTCCACTTCTGTTTTATTCTTCAGCCATGAGAAGGAATGCAAATGACAGTGAATAAAAATGATCAGCATTACAGATTTCAGAGAATTGTTGCATGCTAGACAATCTATTCTTCACGTGTACTTTTTTTCCTCTTTTTTTTTTTTTTTTTCCTACCACATTTACATTCTACAGCAGCCTTTAGTGCACACCAAGATTTTTGTCTTTTTTCATACTCAACACTAGAGTGGGAATGTCTCTTAAGCACTTCAGCCCAAGTGAAAAGATAAAATGTTATCAGCTGATCCACAGGAAGCTATGGCTACATATGATCCTAAGTCTTTTCAAGCATAAAGAGATCCAACATAGCATATATTGAATATATTGAATTGGTTGCAGTTTATGCATACCTTGAGTTGTTACGAATAAATTTTCTTTGAATTCTCAAATCTTGAATGTCATCTGAGGTAGAATATTATGGGTGAGTAAAAGACAATTTTATATTAATAGCTGCTATGATGTTCATTTTTGCGCATTTAAGACTGGATTTAAAAAAAAAAAGGAGTTGATCATGCATCATTCAAGGAAAAACAAGACTGAAAATGAATGCTTCCTCTAAAACAGGATATATCTGATTCAATTATTAGTCATTTTTTTGGGGAGGAGTGACAACCAAACTCCCACAAATTACTTTACTCATTTACAGTTACCAGGAGTATAAAAAATCGTTTTCAAACACTACTCATTTTTCTGTTTGAGCTCTATGGTTGATTTTTTTTTCTTATTCCTTATGCATTTAAAAGACAAATAAGGACTTCACTGACTTCTAAAGAAAAGGAAAATAAGTTGAAATAAAAAGTAATTTTGAAATTACAACACAAAGAGTATCACTGTATTCTCATGGGATTACTTTAAATTAGAAGAAAGGAGAGGAAAAGCAGAAGAGAAGCACAGCTTCTTGAAATGTTTCTTTGGTGACTGTCCCTAGGCGTGCTGCTGCTGAGAAAGCATGGGAAAAATAAGGATTCTTATTATTTTATATCTAAAAAAAAGTCCCAAACTCAAAGGAATTAACAATAAATAATGTTGGAACTCTTGGCTTGTCAACTCCAGAACACCATCATAATCTTAGTGAAATATGAATATATGCCTAAAATCCATGGTATCCTCTGATTAGGAGCAAAATCATAAGCAGCATATCTGTTCTCAGAAGACTGGCAGACTAGAAAAACATGCCATTAGTTTTCAGCTGTACTCTATTACCCTCCATCGAATCAGCATTTACATTTCTAAGTAAAAGCGTAAAAAATCTCTTAACACTTTCCCAGCAAGTTCAGTTCTTTCCGGTTTCCTGAAAACATTTTCCTACCTACACAAATATTCAATTTATTTAGATTTCCTAATATATAATCAATCTGATCAATATACTCACTTGCAAAGTTGGTGAATTCTTCTCCATGTTTCCCCAGCTCTGCACCCAGACTTGATCATGTGACTTATCATAGTGTAGTTTCACTGGAACAGGATCCGTACTTACTGCCTGCGGGTAGATAAAATGAAAACTCCTTACTCTTGATCACATGTTGAAAAGAAAAATAATAGATGACTATAACTAGACATGCCTATCCTGATGTGTTCAGATTATATTTAAAAATTACATTGTCAGATGCTGAAAAAGACCTCTGATTAATTCAAAGTCACTGAATTGCTGAGGCAATGATTTTTATTCATTATATTTATTCATTATGTTTATGTTTTTTATTTTTTTCTAATATTTTTTCTAATAATTCTAAAAAAATATTTTTATTCATGATGTGTATTCATTATGTTTATGTTATTCATTTATTCATCAGTTTATTCATTATAAAATTTGGCATCAAAAACAAGTTATATTGGGGCTATTAGGAAACTGAAAAAAAAATGTTTTAAATCCAAACAAAAAATGCTAACCTTCCTTCCCTACATTTTCTCATATCATACATATCAATTTAAAATCTAAAAAATACTGGAAAACAACTAAAAAGGGAAGAATATTCTCAAGCCCCATACTAAAGTCAATGCAAGATATTCCTACACAGCCCTGCCCAAACAGTGTTATTGCACTCTTTTTAACTGGATATGTTTTCTTCAAGTTAGCAATATTATTAAGTACATAAATGTTTTCCTTACAATTTCTACTTTTGGAAGAAGTGATCAGTACCAAGCTGTTTTCCCTCCTTGAGTTTTGTAGCCAAAGACTACAGACTTTTTAGGCATTTAAGGTTTACGCTTTCTTTATTAGGAGAAGCACTGAAGATTCCAGAGATATGAAAAGTGAGGACAGAATATTTCAGTAAGAGATATTCTCCATGAGGCAAACAACTGTAGGGATTACTGTTCTATCTTCATCATTAAGGCAGCAAAAATAAGTGGAAATTGCTTTTTAGTCTCACCATTACGGAGCTGTAAAGCACAGCTTGTTTATCAGTTTGTCAAGGAGAATACCAGCTGGCTAATTAAGTGAAGGTAATTTAAAGTAATGATGTAGATCCTCAAGATAATGCTCTAATGGCTGGCTGAGGCTGTTGATGATACTTAACTGTACTCCTGAGGTGTTGCAAGCCACAGATTCATCTGGAAAAAAAAAAAAAACAACAAAAAAAAACCCCTACCATTTTTACCTTTACCTTTTGAAAGTGGTAATGAAGCCAGGTTGCTCACTGGCTCATTTAAAAACAAAGATGCCCCTTGAAAAGGCCATTTTTGTTTGGTAACACTTTCTGCTTCAAGTTAGAAGACAAGTTGTCTAAAACAATACTTGGGCCACTGTCTAGTTAACTTGCTGAGGTGTATCAAATTTCCATTTAGTTTCCTCAAATGAAGGTCTGACCCATGCATCGTTGCTGAATGAGCATAAGTTGTGTTCAGGAATTAGGCCATGGTACTGCCTGAAGGAGAAGAAATGCCTGTGTAGTCAAGCATGGACAATGCAACTCCTAAGAGCCTGCTGGCAGCAGAAAGATTCTTGGAGTTTTGGAGACATGTTTTCACAGCTGTTCTGGGCTATCCAGGCTAAACTGCCACCAGCACACTGTACTAAACAGTGATGAGCTCTGGTTACATCAGCACGCCTTGAAATCATCCCACTTAATTTCCTACTGCACAATTAGAGGTTCCTCTGTTTCAAGAATTTACAAATGAAAGAAAACTATCTGGCTAAATCAGAAAATCTATGCAGCATTCATATTCACAGTTTAGAAGCATTTATTTCAATGTAAAATATCTGCTCTAGGATCTTCTTCAAGCGCTTATTTTGATAGCTATATTTATATATCAGAGAAACAATGAACCCTAAAATCTAGGTGTTATAGATATGCACCTGATAGACACCTCTTTTACATTAACTTTTATAGTAAAAATGAATAAATGTAACATATGCACTCATAATAGTACTTCAGACAAGCAACCACTGTAATCAAAATCAAATCAACATCAATTTTATAAAGAAAAGAACACAGTTCCACAACTTGCAGCCTTTTCAATTACACTTTTAGCTGTCTTTGGGGTTGTTTTATTTTGCACCTTAATGGAATTGTTATCATTGCATCCTGCTCAGATCCAAAATACAAATTTTTCCCCACGTTTGCTCTTAACATATTTTTGAAAGTGTGTTGTTGCACAGAAAAGCAATTTCTTCTCTAAGAGATACAGTAGAAAAAAATATAGTGTATGGTATCCTCTATGCTAATATATCATATATTTAAAAAAGAAAAAAAAATGGGAGTCCAGTAACTAAAATTCTCTTATTTATAATTAGCTTAGTATCTATTTTCCAAAACTGATTTGTATTTTGATGTGGGTTTTTTTTGTTGTTGTTTTTTTTTCAATACGGGGCAGCGCTGTATATTATCAAAATAGCCTGTCATGACTGAGAAGTTAAATTCCCTTCTTTGCTTCTCTAGCCTTAGTGTATGTGCATATGCCATGAGTACAGCATCACTTAATACCAAGGAAAATTCTTGCTGCCTACAGAAAACAAAACCAAAAATGAACATTCAATATTAAAGTAAAAGGAAGACAGGGCCATGCCTGCTATATAATAAAAAATGGTGAGCAAAGCATTACTTGACTGACTTGTCAGCAGATTCCAAATTTGCTTCCTTTGATTCTGAAAGCAAACTGTGAATCAGCAGTTTTGTTTTTTATGCTGTTATTCTATGTATAAAAGAATGTACAGGTTTTGTGTTTTCATGATTGATTCATTTTATTGCAACAAACCTTTTTTTTTAAAATAAGTTGAATCTAAATATCAGCGAGGTTAAGCATAGCACCATTCAAGTCCCACAATACATTTCCCACATCTTTCAGAAAATATACCCTTGGAAATTATTTTCAGTTTAGTAATGAATAGCAGAAATTTTGCTCTGCTGCATATTAAGCATTTTTAACATGTAAAACAACAAGAGAATTTCTCATTAATATCTGAGTATCCTAGAACCATAAAAAGCGAGAATTCCGTTTCTATAAAAGGTTCCACAGATGGTACAAACATTCTGTGGATGCCTGGACATATTAAAAGTAGTTTTAAAGCAATGCTATCCCATCTTTTGAAATCAAATTTATTTTTGAAAGCGTAAAAGTAGAATGTAATTTAGTTTGGTGGGTTTTGGGGTTTTATTTTCCCAATATTATCATGAAGGCTACTGAATGAAATGACAGGAAGTATGAACACTGATGTTTGAAATACAAAATCATAAATATTAAATTTATTTTTATCACATTAATTCAATTTTAAAATCACACTTTGCTGTGAATTCTTTTAAAAATTTACACTACAATATTATACATATATATGTATATATGTACATATATATGTATATATGTATATTTATGTATATATGCATATATATACATAATCTTCAAAGATTTTCATTCATTTATTTACAAAGAAGGCAAGAGACATGAAGAAAATAAGTATTTTTATTAACAATTTAGATTAGAATTCTAATAGAAATCCCTGTTATATTTAGCTAAAGAACATCTGTTTCTTATGAATGTCATAATACTGCAAGTAGTTCTGTAGATGTGATTATTTGTAATCATTTATATGACTAGAATTTGAATCAGAAGACTTAACACGGTGCCAAAAGTTCTGTGTCAGAAAACCTCATGCAAATGTTCTTGTTTTCAGAGAACAAATTATTAACTAGCTTCAGACTTCCTTGCACAGGAAATAACTTGAATCAAGAAAAAGCAGAGTCCTCTTATTTAAGCACATTTGAAGAAGTTTTATATGACCTGTACCGTACTAAAAAGAAACAAAATAAAAAACAAATGAAACAAAAAATTAACAAGCCCCAAAAGACTGTTGACAGTCCTGAGCTGAAAGCCTATTTATTTTATTTTATTATTTTATTTTACTTTATTTTTTGCCACTGAAAGTGAAAGAGTACTAATTCTTCAGGCAGATGCCATTTGATTAGAAAAACTCAAGACTATGTAATGAAATAGTCTATTGTATGTAAAGAAAAAATAGAGTAACATGGTAAGAACCATAGGCAGAAAACAAATAGCAAAAATAGTTTGATTTTACCTCAAAACACAAATGTTTTGAGTTTTAAATAATCTCTTCACATTCAGGAAATCTTTTAAAATGTACTGGATTTATGGCTATTACTTGCTAGAGGCATTCTTACACATCTTTGGCAATTCAGTATAAATCTGGTTTAACCTCATAGTACAATGATATCACCAATAATGCATTGATGCTATAAAAAAAAATGCACAACACATTAAAGAATTTAAGTAAGTGAGAAGGCAAAAGCACAGTGGTCATAGTTGATTTCTATAGTGTCAACTAAACATCAGTTCTCTTTCAACTCAATGGGATTACTGATGCTCAGGCTCTGAAGCAATCGAACTTCTTTAAAATCTACCAAGATATTGGCATTGCTTCTCCAAAATGTAATGAAGAAACTTGTATATAAATTAGACATTAACTTAAAAACTACGAATAAATACCTGTACAACTTTCTGAGACTGTACATCAACAATAAGCACTCTGTCAAGTGTAGGTTGAGTCACATAAATGAACTTGTCTTTTACATTTACAGCAGTTGCCCAAACACATCGCTGAACAGAATCTCCATCAGCTTTGGGACAAACTTCATCCTGCATTTCAAGAGAAACAGCAAAAGTGTAAGAATCAAAACAGGTAACAATGCAATAGAAAGACAAATTACAGCTCTTTTTTTGTCCAGATATATGCTGGGCATTTTGTCCAGAAGGATAGTGTGAGATATGGAACTGAAAGAATAGGAAAGTAAGTTCATTAAAGTGGACTTTTCCTGCTTGAATTCTTGTTGGCTGTGACCAGTGACCACGTGTCTTTTATGGAACAGTGTTTTCCAGAAGTAGATGATGAATTTCAGTGCTAACTTTTTCTGTTTCATCAACATTCTTCGCCTGCTGTGCCTCTTTGCATTTGAGAAAATACTCTTTAAGTGTTTTGACTCTATAAGTCAAAATAAAAGATAAATCAATTTCCAGCTTTAACTGAGGGAGTTTCTTAACAGGACACCAATAGCTTCTGCTTGTACTCGCATTTTACTTAAACTTCAATTAACAGAAGATCTTTCAGAAACCACATTGATAGGGGAAGGTTACTAAACTCAGGTTCCATGGGATGGCACATAATCAGGAACTTAGTCATAAATAAAAAGAGTAGGATTCATCTTGCATTGCTAAAATGTCATACCTTGAAGGAAAATGTTTAAAATCTTTTTCTAATGAATGATAGGTATGGTTACAAAGCAAACTTTTATTCTTAAACATTGCTAAAAGCCTTTCATTGCATAAAGTGAGCTGCCAACATAAACAAGTATGCTACTAGTATTTTGTGCAATCATCAGATAAATTGCAATTTGCCTTCTGTGAAATCGTCACTTCAGTTGGAAGGCTGTTTCACTGATCTCAAACTGCTTTATATTTGCACTAAATATGCCTCGTCACAGCTCAATTTTTATCTAAACAAATAACTAATTCAATATTGCATGACACAGTACTCTTGCTTCCTTGAAGAGCAATTCCTTCAAATAATGTGTATCTAAATTCCTAACTCTATCACACATCATATTTTTCTGTCTTAGGAACTGACCTTAGTTCAACCCATTTTTTTGGTGTTATGATTTCTACAGAGATAAGTTCAACCTATCTGCAAAATAGCACTAACTCTTGTTGGAGAAACCCAAGTTTCTGTCACATCATTTACAGCAGCATAAAAGCGTAATCATACTTACTGGTTCTAGAATATTGTTTATATTGTTATTAATTCTTACATTCCAAAGCCAATTCTTTACTCCCAAACTGGAAAAAATTAAAGTAAAAACAAAACTATGTTTTGACAGTGAAAAATATGCCTAAATTCTCACATCTGAAGAAAAAAAAAGTTTTTCCCAGCATTAATTGGTTTAGGCAGGAATTTTTTTCCCTTGTTAGTCAAACTCACATTTACCTGGATACTCCAGAAATAGCTTTAATCAATGGAACTCAAATCTTGCTTTTGAAAAGTTAACAGTTATCTGATTAGATAGTTCAGATTTCTGTAATTCTCTCTATTAATTTCCCCAGTGGTTGAATTAAAATATTTTCTCCTTAAAATCTAAGCATAAAACCAACATTTTCTTCTCCTAATTAAAGTATGAGCAATTTGATTTTTCTTAATTTATTCTCTCTGAAAAAGCTAAAATCTGATAAAATATTAATTTATTTCATTGTTTTTTTTTCTCCCCAGACTTTTTAATCAAAATGTTACTCGCCCAGCATCAAGCCAGCAGATGGAGGAAAATAAATCCTCAAAGAAAGTTTTTCAAAGTAGACTGGGACAACAAATCCTCAGGAGAAAACACATGCTTGCAGATTTATATGTGCTAATTCCTTGTCTATAAATCTAGACTTATTGCACAAGAGTACTCAGTGTTTTAACGAGAATTTGAGTCACGATCTTTGAACAGCATAGTAAAAAGTTTATCCATGCTTCATCTGCTAATGACATCAACAGTTCAGAAGAGTGCACATATTAAGGCTTAAATTTATGTATCACCTATTCCACATTAACTTACAACAATAAATTGTACATGACAAGTATAACTATTATTCAATTATTTAAAAAAAATCAGACTCAGGACCTTTTTGTCTTTCGCTCTCTTTTATTTTCCCTCTACTAATCCTGCACTTAGTATGCTTCCTGCATTGCTTAAGTGTAATCAAAATAAATTTCTATGTAATAACTAGCATGTCTTAATGTCACATCCATTGGTAACTTTATTCTGCTATGTTGTTACATTTCCAAAATCAATTATTATGAAATTTTGATTCCATCTTCCACAGATACTCAACTTCAGGCATTCAAAGTTTCAGCTTATTGAAATATGGTCTTTATGTTCTATTTCTCTGAATAAACAAGAAATCAGGGTATTTTCCGACTGATTTCAAAGACGTTTTATAATTTCTTTCCCTTCCTCCCCAGAAATAGACATTCACTGGGAGAAGAGAAGGGAGACATCTTTCCATAAAATAAGAATTTAAAAGGCTTTAGATAACATTAATTTGCAGAAGATAAAAAGAGGTTGCATATTAGATAGAGGAAATATATATATATATATATATGTGTATATATATTAGAGGAAAATGACCCTTACGCAACAGGATGACAAGATACTTAACAGCTCAAGGATTGTATTTGGAGCATGTTTAGAGGCATCCATATGATAATAAGTTTAACATCTGTCAAAGCAGATAACCTGCATAAGAAAATGGAAATATGTCTATTTCCATCCCTATTATAAGTACAATAAAACTCATTTTTTATTTGGTACTTATTGAGAAAATTCCAGTAATTTAAGTAATTCTGGGAAGAACTGGAGGAAGCTCTTTAGAACTTCCTGGGAACTATGATGGTCCTACAAGACACCAAGTCTTTTCCTTCACTTTAAACACAGTAAGAGCCTAATTTATTCCCATGTTAGTCACACAGTAAAGCACTTCACTGTACTGACACACAGTTGCATAAGAGGCAATTAAATATTCAGATAAGAGTTCTCAAGTATATTATTATTGAGAAATTATATTTACTTTTAGGAAAATTAGCATACCTAAATAAGTGCTTGGTCAACTACTACACCATTCATCCACAGTACAATGTGAAGCTAGGCAGAAACACCAAATTCTTTCAAAGGAGTTCAGCTAAGTGTAACTCCGTTTTGTTGACAAGTAAACAGGAAAGCAGAGGAAGAAGACTGCAGTATTGTGTGTATATCAACTGATGAACCTAAACAGCACTGCAAAATTTATGTATGGTCCTAGACTTCAGCAAATATTTGTCAGTGAAATGGGTCTACTGGGGCTTTACTAATCACTTGAACATGTCATTGAGAAAAGTGTGAAGAAATGGAAAAATGATTTCCTGTAGGTATTTCTTAATAGGCAAGCAATAAAGATTTTATTAGCAACAGACAGAATAGATGGGAAAGGCTGAATAAAGTGACCTAAAAATAAACTAGCACCTCTAATTAGTTCAAGTTGTATGACAGTCAAAGAGAATTAATAGTGAACAATTTACAACATGGGCTCCTACAAATAAATGAACTTGATAAAAATTTGACCTTGGGATAAAACTGAACTATTTTGCTATCTTTACTTAGAAAGAAAACAAAAAAACAAACAAAAACAAACAAACAAACAAACAAAAAACAAACAGATTTTCCAAAGAGGGTGAAGAAGAAAAGATCTTCTGCAAAGGAAGCAATAGTTATCTAAATCTTCATAGTCAACAAGGTTTTTCAGTAATGTAGTATTATATATAGTAATATTAGCAGCACATGCAGGGAATTCTTTCAAATTCAGATTTTCATATATATATATATATATTTATTTTTAATGGAAAACAATATTTTTCCTTCTTTCTTTTACATTATGCAGATCTATGAATATAGGAATCTAAGAATATCTATATCAAACATTTCTGCAAGAATAAAAGATCTAGCAACTTTTGTAGTAGGTAAAGGAAAAAGTTTTCGGTGTTCAGAAGAATAAGTGGAAATATTATTGAAATTAATGGGTGCAATGTATGCATGCAAACACAGAGTTTTACTTCTGGTTATAAATTTATCATAGATACCAGATATTCAAAATACAAATCTACATCTACTTAAAAATGAAAGCTGTATAGTAGTCTGCTTTCCTGGTCTTTTTTTTTATAGCAGTGGGAATCAAGAGGGAATCAATTGCTATATTAATTTATGTTTGAAAATAGCAAAAATGGAAAGAAGTCTTACTATCCATCCTGATAATTACCACATTTCAATAAAAATACACTTACACTCTGGGCTGCACTTCAGACCAATAAAATCTTAGCAGACTTCTTAAATAATCAGCTTTTGAATTCAACAGCCATAAAAAAACTCTTTTTTTTTTTTTTTTTTTTTTTTTTTTTTTTTTGGCTATGTCAACCTGATTTCACTTTAACTGCAGAAACCGAGGTATGATTAGCAGTTCAAAGTATAATTATTCACACTAAAATAAATCTTGCTGTTGAACATAGCAGTCTTTGACATCAATAATGATAACTGAAGAGGCAAAAGCCATTGAGACAGCTCTGCTGCTACTTCAGTGTTTTAGGTATTAGCCAAAAAAACTGTGCAGTTATGGGTTATTACACACCTTTTTTTTTTTCTCATTTCAAGGTCATTCATTTAAATTCAAACGAGAAAAAGTGAATAAAAAAGAAAAAAGCAGAAGGAAAACATTCAATCTAAAAGAAAGATTGAAAATTTGAACTTGACCAAAGACACAGCAAATTTTGAGTCCAACATTTTAAGCTATATATTAATTGGGAAGACATGTCTGAATTTATTAAACAGGTAACATGAAACTAGCATTTCTTAATTAAAGGAAAACTACACTTGAAAAAATACTACCAGGAAATTAAAAACAAGTTAAAAAAATAAAAATAAAAAACAACTTGCCTGAAAACCGAGCAGTTTTTCACTAGGCTTAATATGCCTCTGAAATTCACATTCCACTGGTTGTATGACTTTGATTCCATCTTCATAAAAAACATAAAACATGTTCCCAATTCCCAGACCTTAGGAATAAAAACACATTGAAATGTACAAAATTAAATAATCACAAAAAAGAAAGTCCTGGCATTGAAGTAAAACTCTCATCATATTACTGGCAGAAGATCAGTTTGTTAATATGTATAGTTCTAACACAACCAGTCCTCCGGGATCTTCTTCTGTAAAACTGAAAAATCCTTCTTATGTTATTCAGAATTTTGCATGATTTTCTCCATTGGCAAGGAGGTGTCTTTATGAACACAGAGCTAGAAACACAAGCTATAGTTTGACAGCTGCAGAAATGAAAATTGTCTTGTGAAAGCATTTACACTGAAATCAAATTCACCATGTATTTGTATCTTTCCTTTTCTGAGAGAAGAGTTAAAATAATTTCAGTATCACATCGAAACTTAAGTTCTGAATCTTTCTTAAAATTCTTCGTTACATTCTTTCACTTAGAAAAGGATTTATTATTATTGTTATTTTTAGCACAAATTCAGTCAAAGTTTGAAGTGCTACAAAGAACTATTTAACCCTACTGCAGCGTTGTGGAATGAGAGGCATGATGTAATGTTTTGTAGAGAAGGCTGAAGGCAGACCATGCACATGACCACAAACAAAAGCTTTCTTCTTAGTTTACCATGTGTTAATTAAGATGACTGTTGCTGATTTGCTACGTGGATTTGATGATAGATGATCAGTTGATATACTATGAAGAAAAAATTCACTGTACTTAAAAAATTACATTATAACAAACTCCGCCAACTTAAACTGTGCTACAGTGATATAAATGTAGATGTCTATTAGGTGCAGGACCTAAACTTCCTTTTGGCTTAACAATATTTGATATAAGATCACGAGAATAAAACCCAGGAAAAAAACATATTTGATTCTTTGCTTATTCTGAATTCCAAAGGGAAAATTATGTGAACAGGAAAGGAAAATAATATCAAATAAAATAATGAGAACGTTAAGGGTGGGAAAAGTTTGTATATACATTCATATATGATATAGGTGTACACATGTGAGTACATATACACAGATTAACAGCCACATTAGAAATCAGACAGATACTGAAGTCATTTAAAAGTCAAGATGATGCACAAAGCAGTCAGGCTATGCCTAGAAAGAGCAAGTTCGATTATCTTTCAAAAATCTTACAGAATCATTCCCATTTCTAGCCAAGTTTTTCTAAAATAGAGGGCCAGTCTCAAAGCAGTTTTCCTAACTTTCCATCAAATACATCTACTAACAGAACAGCAAGAAGCAAGAGAGGGGGTTGTCTATACTGCATTATGTGTAGCACAGAAGCAGGCTCACATTCAAAGAAAACTTGACCTCGTGGTTTTTTCTTGAGCACAGACAATATCTTGAGAATATTGCACTTGGTGCAATGTACTCAGTTTAGTTTATGAGATACTTCTACATACCTTTGCAGGTAAAAAATACAATCTAAGTGATAAAACTTGTCAAAATCTTTCTTTAGAAAATGACTGACAGTGTGTCATAAAAGAACAACTAGAATTGTAGATATGTCTGAAGTTAGGCTATTTTTCCTAGTAAATAGTAAAGATCAATAGCTTACTGTATCTTTACGATAAACATGTGTAGCTAGTCAGGGACAAAGTCAGAGAAGGAGACACAGTAAGTAATGTCTTCTCTCCTGAGTTAGGGCAAAAATAAGGAACTTTTACCTGTGGATCCAATGAAATAATCCCCATATTTGTTATGACCCTAAACTTTCTCTTTAAGCTTCTGTCTGCAAATATCTATGTAAATCTTACTTAGGCAAATTGCTTCTTTATAACTAAAGGAGCTGCTCCTCTAAAGACATCTGAAGCAATTTTGTAGCCCTCCCTTCCTTCCTCCCCAGCAAAACCAAATGCTTTTATATTAGTTTCTGTGACAGAAGCACAACAATAACTTTGAGTGTATTTACTACAGTTAGACAAATTTGAATCTGCATTTAAAACTAAACTTTTGGAAAAAAAAAAAAAAAAAAGAAATAAAAAAAAAATTGTTTGTATATATGTTAATATACTGATATAATTATTCTTGTGTATTACTGTATTACATCCTAATGTATCACAGAATCACAGAATCACAGAATCACCCGGGTTGGAAGGGACCTCAAGGATCATGTAGTTCCAACCCCCCTGCCTAGCAGGGCCACCAAACACACATTCAGATCAGGTTGCCCAGGACCCTGTCCAACCTGGCCTTGAACACATCCAAGGACGGGGCATCCACAACCTCCCTGGGCAGCCCGTTCCAGGGCCTAACCACTCTCCTTGTATAGAACTTCCCCCTCACATCCAACCTAAATCTTCCCTCCTTCAACTTGGATCCATTTCCCCTAGTCCTGCTGTTGTCAGCCCTTTTGAAGAGTATCTTCAAGTTCCTTTCAGATTTTCTCATATACACTATTTTCTGGTTCTGTTCAAGAGAACTCTTTGATGGATACCTGCCAAGTAAGCAGAGGGAACACCACACATTTTAAAAATTTATGATAATTGCATCTGGTTGTTTATCAGTGCAATTGATTGAAATTGAACACATCATCTGCAGTCTGCAAGGCCAAGAGAGCAAGAGTGTCATAGCTGAACTCAAGCTGTAATCAGGCAACCCCCTGAAGAACTGGTAAAACAGTATCATATACTTAAAAACCCTTGCTCATGTTTTTAAACACATTGATAAATGCTGAAGTTTAGTACGTAATTATGCAAAAGAAATATCAATATTTGGAATCTTTAAATTAATTTAAAATACATATTTAAGAAACACCTAGAAATATCATTTTTAGCACTAGTTCATAGCAAAGCCTAGTCCACTATTTAGTATTACCAATATTCCACTGAAAATACTTGAAACATTTCCTATTCCTGAAATACATGAATCCTGAATTGAGACATAAGATCTGGTTGCTTAGAGAAAAGATGTGACAATTCATGACAAGGCTTACATTTGATAGTTTTCCATGGCAATACATTTTTCTCAGTGTATGTCAGAAAAGATTTCATATGTATATATATATATACACAAAAATTAATACCTATTTTTGCTGTCCATGCTTTTAAGACTTGATACTGTCTGTGTATTTGTATTTATCCTTTGCTCTGTCACAAAACAAATCACAAACCTTCATTCTCCTCTTCAATACTCAGAAATCCTTCCTGAGTATATATATATAAAGAATAACATGCCTTGTCTCATTAAGAAACAGCAGAAGCCTTGATTTTAGCAAAAATATTTAAAATTATGATTTGAAGAAATAAGAATGATTCACAGAAGAAAACCAAGCTCAACAACATATAGTCAGATTTGTTGGAAGATTTATCATATTCGCAAACAAAAGCTTACATTTTAAATCTGATTTTTTTGTTGTCACTCTTTGAGCAATTCGCTAAAAACTTTAATCAGTTTATTTTCTCCACCCTCCTCAAAGGGAAAGTCACAAAGGTACACATACATACAAATGATTATTTTCCACCGCATTTTTTTCTTAAGACCAAATTCCCTCAAATATTGCTTAGAAAAAAAAAAGGTAATTACTGTAACTGTAGTCTATGAACAACAACAACAAACAACAACAAAAAAACCACACACGAAAAAACACAAGGAACATTAGAAGATCACTTCACTACAATACAGAAAAATATGAAAAAAATATATTAGTACCTTGCTCTCGCCACAATATATTTGCAACTGCAGCATGAAAGGGAAACAAAGAGCAGAAAACACAAATGAACAAGAAAAAAAGAAAACAACACAAAATGATAAATCACTTCTGAAATAATTAGGATGCTTTAACCTCTGATTCACTAAAATCTGAAAATCAATGGAAACAGTGGATTAACAATAGGATGAAACAAAGTTTTCTATGTCTAGCACTAAAGTAAAAAACAAAAAATGATTGAAGTTAAAATGAATCTCATCCCTCCCCATCCTCCCCCGCCACCCAAATTAACTCAATTAGCCTTCAACTGTGTGTTTCATGATTCATTATTAAAACAAAACAAAAACACATAAAACACATGGAATTACACATACGTGTATTAGGCACATTAACTGGAGGTGACACAATTTTGGTCATTTCCTTTAAGCACAACTGAATTTTGAGATTCATTTCAGAACATAGTTATGAGACAAACATGCAAAGCCAACATGCATATAAAATGTTCTTCTGTACTGCTGTAGCATATCTATGACACTGAAGATGAGTTGGTGTATGATATTTGACTCCAACTGTATTCAAAAGAACACAATTTGCGAGAGCAGTACAGAAGAATATTTTATATGTATCCAAGTTGTGTGTAAAATTA